>NW_027331926.1:9043730-9343730 GCF_048418815.1 Hemitrygon akajei | reverse complement strand
TTTTAATAAAGCCAAAGGTCCTCCGGAGTTATCCCCAAAAAAACACGTTCAAAAGGACTAAAACGTAGGGATCCTGCACTGACACACCTACTGCAAACAAAAGTGAATGAACGCCCTCATCACAGTCTTTTTCAATTTCCCCATAATACGCCCTACTCATGATTTTGAGGGTAGAATGGAACCTCTCCAAGGCTCCTTGTGATTCTGGATGTTATGCAGACGATGTAAACCGTTTATCTCCCAGTTTATAAACTATCTGCTGTAACAATCCAGACAAAAAATTACTACCTTGATAAGATTGTGATTCCTTAGGCAACCCAAAATAAGTAAAAAAAAATAACATCCTTTATTATAGTTTTAGCCGTTATATTCCTGAGTGGTATTGCCTCGGGAAACCTAGACGCTGCGTACATGAGGGTCAGCAAATTTTGATGGCCAGTTTTAGTTTTTGGCAATGGCCCAAAACAAACTACAGCTATTTTTGAAAACGGTACACCAAAACGCTGGAATAGTTTGCAGTAGGGCCAATGGAATAACTTGATTAGGTTTGCACACTATCTGACAAGTATGACAAGTTCGGCAATATGTCGCCACATCTTTTCTCAAAGCATGCCAGTAAAAAAATATTTAGAAACCCTGTTCACAGATTTCTACACACGTTGATGTCCACCCAAGGGTATACTGTGAGCCAAATTTAAAATATTCCGATAAGCTTTTGGAACTACTACCTGGTAAATACTTCCCATTCCTCAGTTTCAGGAATTGTAGGTGATCTGCAGTTCCTCATTAACACTCCACTCTTAAAATAATATTCTTCTGCCACCTTTTCAATTTCACTGTCTGTAAAAGTTGTTCTTTTAATATGATAATCTGAGGGTCTCTACTCTGCTCTGCTATCATCTCCATCCGACACAGAGACACATTTTCGTTGTCAGACTCACGACAAGAGATTTTTTATCAAGCAATGAAGGTAAGAACGTTTCTAATACACCTCAAAATTCGAATCCCGAGTTGAACCCATCCTGTAGACACATCCGGCTTCGACCCATTCTCCTCATCCATAGCTCGGGTTACAATTCAAGTTGAATCCATGCTAGAAACTATCTCTGCTTCATCAGAAATGAGCGTAATAATCAAAAGCACTTCAGGAAAAATTTGTCCATCTGCTAAGTCATTCCCTAATAACAGAGAAACATCATTCACGGGTAAACTGGGTTGTAGTCCTACTGTAATAGGTCCTGTAACTGACCCTGATCTTATAATTATTCTATACAAGTGAACACGCATAAGGACACTCCTCACACCTCATATACTGTGTACCCCACCAGTGTTAGTCTCATCACTAAATTTAAGAACACAGTCTAACATAAGTGACCGAAAAGTTCCAGTATCCCTAAGGATTTTTATTGGCACCGGACTGGATCCCCCTTTCAAGGATGCAAATCCTTCTTATATAAAATGATCATCTCCTCTCTTAACTTGGTCAGTTTCTGATAAAGCATTATTTGTACTTCTAGATCTCTGTCGATTTACAGGTTTTTCAATATTTGCACGCACGCATCTGGGACTGACTCCTTCTCCATCTTCTTCTATCGGAAGCTGTTCGCTATTACGTGGGCAGGTTTCTTACTATAATTACAGATAGAAACAAGTTGTCTTGCCTTCACAATTTTCCCTTCATCCTTACATTTCTCCCTAACTTCTAATTTAATTCCCAGTTTACCTTGATCCTCTGTGCTGTTTTTCCTATTAAACTTCCTACCCTGAGGAAATTTACGCTTATGGATTAAAGCATACTCATCCGCTAATTTAGCAGACTCATGCAATATAGCAGTCTTCCTCTCATTTAAGTATGCTCTTAGTTCATCAGGGATGCACCTTTTAAATTCCTCCATTAAAATCAACTCTTTTAAGTTTTCATATTTAAAATACACATTTTTGGGTGAAACCCATCTCTCAAAACACACAGATATATCGCAGGAAAATTCCACGTTTTTTTTTCCCCCCGTATTTCTTCAAATATCTGAATATGTCTCCAGAAGCTTCTGGAGCCAGTTCATATGCTTTTAGTACATGCCGCTTCACAATATCATAATGAGGTGCTTGCTCAACTGTTAAAACTGTATAGACTTGTTATGCTGTACAATAAATTGCACTTTATAACATCACTGGCCATTTAACTTTCGGCCACTGTGAAATCAGAGCGTCAGCTTAAAAATGCAGAACATATTTATCTATTTATGCCTTATTGAATGGAGAAGCCAATATAATCTCCCGACCAGCAACAAACTGTTTGCTAGAAGTGGTCCCCTTATCCTCGGACTTCAGTTTCTCGAGCGTTAGTTCAAACTTCCTCTTTCTATCTGCTTCTCTACCGTCAAATTCTCTCTTTTTCTTTTCATCTTCTAACCGACATCATTCCGTGTCCACTTTACATTGCTCTAACTTCATTTGTTCGATAAGTAACTGCATCTCTAGATTAATTATTGGAAACATACCGAGCGCTTTTTCACCAAAATCACCCGACTCTGCACAGTGTGACGCGTTCTTCCCTGAATTACAACCTCTGTTGCAAACTTCGGAATTACTTTAAGGTCCACCCTTCTAGCAATCTCGATGCACCATCCTATTTTGCTTTCTGTAATACTTCCGTGTCTGTCTATGCCAGAAAGTCGTCAATTTTCATTACTTCCAAATACCACACAGAACAAACAAACAAAAGCATGTTTTTCACTTTTCCAAATCAGATTGATAATTAAGCAATTACTTAATTTAAGAATCTGATCATATCCCGGAAGAGCCCCCATTTTGATATTATATGGACAGCAACAATAATTATAGAATCGAATCAGATTATATTGTTATGACCCCAGCCCCCTCCTTTGGCAGAATCGCAAGAGAGAGAGAAGCCTTAAGATTTGGAATGTGGTCTGGCCTCTCAGCCAGACAAAAGCCACGGACATGGCCATTGTCTTTGGAGACACCTTTGTGGAATAAGGGACTGGACTACGTGCAAACCCTCAGGGCAACGTGGGCTGGGTGATGGAGAAATATTGCCTCACCCCACCCTGATTGACATCTACCACCCTGCCAGTCCAGATAAAAGGTGGGCTGCCGAGGCGGGCCCTCAGACGCACCAAGGAGACACACGAAAAAGACACGATAGCGCTTCCCGTCTGAGCGGGAAGCCATTTTGAAGGAAGCCACGTGCGTTAGATTCCGGATCGGGAGTCTGTGGCTGAAACCAAAGGAAAACCGTTTTAACTAACAACCGGGATTTGCTTCGCAAAGACGACGGGTAAGTGTTCCTTTTTCTCACCAATCCTCTCTCTCCAGCACGTGAAATACCAGCGGTTCCCAAATGGAAAAGCCTGCAGATTTATGAGTGACTTTTATATTCCATTGGACTCAGTATTCCGCTAGACAACGATAGAGCTTATTTCTGAGTGATTATTACTATACCTGTGCTTTAGATTGAGTTTTGACGGCGTATATGATCTGAATGTTTTGTATTAACCATACGTTTGTGCCCTATATAAATAAAAAAAACGTTTGAAAGTAGTATCATCAGACTTCAGCGGACCTCTCTATCTTTGCTGGTAAGTCACCCGGTTACGGGGAACATAACAATATAAACAAACATAAACATTTATTAAACTCTGCTCATCAGAAGTGAAAAGTATACAAAGGACTAACTTAAACGGCAATTAACTGCTATACGGCAAGTTAACAAACAGCCAAACTATGGAATAGTTCTTAAAGTCGCACATTCAAACACGGTCTACACGTGGTAAATTCGAAAGTCCAAGTGATTTATACAGTCAGTCAGGAGAGACTTTACTGCAACAATTTCTCCGAAGAAACTGACGAATCTGCTGATCACAGTCGAGAGATGCCTTGTCCAAAGGACTCACGACGAAGGAAATAAAACTACTTAAAGTAACTGATTTTTTTGCTGCTGGAAAGTGAACACTGCACAAAATTTCCTGATCTTGTAGGAGTTATCTCTGATTCAGATTACTATTCCTGAAGGAAGATTCAATAATGTAGATCCTTCATAATACCGCTGTACGACACAAACTTTACTCAATCCTTCGGGTTCCCCTGCTTCGGTAAAGTATTCACTTTCCATGTCGACTGCAAAGCTGAATCAAAGATGGAACAAATTACAACCGTCAGCGATTGACGAAACTGCCGGCACAACGGTTTTTACATGCCACAGAAGGTAGAAACTCCACATTAAAAATGAAACTGCGTACACCCCGAACTAACTGCGTCACAGCAGGAATTTACCTTGATTTACCTGTTAGAACTTAATAACATGTGACCAAACACCGGCGGAAATTTACATCTTGTGACCACAAACTGGCGGGAAAATTACATCACCCCAGCATCACAAGACAATTACATCGCACTCACCAGATAAGGAATTATATCATAACTCATTCAAAAGGCACCCACGGGGTATGTAACCTCCCTCCAAATGCAAGGGAATTTTTCACGGTTGGAAAAAAAATGTAACAGCCATTTACAATAAAACACAAATGTATAAATTCTACAGCATACCGAATATGCATAGAATTATCATATGGCACCTTACAAACTAATATACGGTAGGAATGTTGCATATTTTGAAATGACTCTTTCCCTTTAATATAATAATCTTTTCCTTTGATAGGAGTTATCAGAATAATATACCCTTGTAACATCAAGCTCTTTTGCTGAATTGGAGTTGGATTTATTTACTTAACCATTTTCCTTAACCAACCACAGACCTACAACATAGCCAAGATAGGTCACAGTGGTATGACCAAATTCACTTTTAGATAGATAGATATATAGATAGATAGATAGATAGATAGATAGATAGATAGATAGATAGATAGATAGATAGATAGATAGATAGATAGATAGATAGATAGATAGATAGATAGATAGATAGATAGATACTTTATTCATCCCCATGGGGAAATTCAACATTTTTTCCAATGTCCCATACACTTGTTGTAGCAAAACTAATTACACACAATACTTAACTCAGTAAAAAAAAATATGATATGCATCTAAATCACTATCTCAAAAAGCATTAATAATAGCTTTTAAAAAGTTCTTAAGTCCTGGCGGTAGAATTGTAAAGCCTAATGGCATTGGGGAGTATTGACCTCTTCATCCTGTCTGAGGAGCATTGCATCGTTAGTGACGTGTCGCTGAAACTGCTTCTCTGTCTCTGGATGGTGCTATGTAGAGGATGTTCAGAGTTATCCATAATTGACCGTAGCCGACTCAGCGCCCTTCGCTCAGCTACCGATGTTAAACTCTCCGGTACTTTACCCACGACAGAGCCCGCCTTCCTTACCAGCTTATTAAGACGTGAGGCGTCCCTCTTCTTAATGCTTCCTCCACAACACATTAGCTAAGTTAATCTCCAGCGCAGTAATACGTTTGTATGTGCTTCGCAAATATCAGTTCCTGTAACTAAAGCATCAATATAGGCATTTTACCCATGAATCATACAATAATTCATCCGCTGGAAAGTTCCTGAGGCATTCTTCATCCCAAAAGGAAGAACATTATTTTCAGATAAACCAGATGTGGTTGCAAATGCAGAAATCTCTTTACCTTTATCCGTCAATGGAACTCTCCAATAACCTTTCAACAAATCAATCTTTGCAAGGAACTTTGGTTGTCTGACTATGTCCACACAATCAACCACTCTAGGGATTGGATACGCATCTGTTTTTGTTACAGCTTTCACCTTCCTGTCATCAGTACAAAACCGATAACCATCGCCTGACGTAGGAACCAAAAGACAAGGTGAACTACTATTCGAATTAAAAGGTCTAAAAATATTATTCTCTAACATATATTTAATTTCTTGCTCAGCAAGAACACAGCTTTCCATATTCAACCGATATGGATGTTGCTTTATGGGTTCCGCATCTCCAACATCGAAATCATGTTAAACTACTGTGGTTCTTTTAGGAATCGGTATCAGTATTTTTATTATCGCCATGTAGGAGGACACATACAGGGAATTTGATGCCGGTTTCCCTGCGGTCTCTCTGTACAGAATTAAAAGCAAACAAAACAATAGTGCAAATAATCATAAACTATATACAAGGAGATCCCCCTCATTGAATGTACAGGTGGACTTGATTTATAAGAAGGAAGGGGTTGGAACAGGTGATGTCCAGGCTGTGATGGGTCTACAATAATGCCGCTTGCTCGCTTCCTGACTCAAGATGCATATAAGTCCTGGATTGAGGGAAGCTTCACACCGATAATCCTTTCCGCTGCCCTGACGGTTCGTTGGAGTCTGTTCTTGTCTTGTTTGTTTGTTGATCCAAACCAGACAGTGATGGACGAACAGAGAATAAACTGGATTATTCCAGAATTGTATTGAATCATCAGCTCCTGAGTCAGGTTGTATTTCCTGAGGAACGTCTGGAAATAAATCCCTATATTTCAAAAGTAACTGCTTCATCAGCTGCCTCTGCTCTGGTTGTAAATGAGCTAATATTTCATTAATATTTCCCAGAATTGTTGAATTGGGTAATCTGGCATAAATTAATTTCGGTTTAAAATTAGTTTCAGACGAATCATCCATATACTTCCCAGTGGGATAAGTCTCTCCCTCAGTCTCCGCAACAGTAACAGCAGAGGACGTTTTCTCATAATATGGTTTTATCATATTTCTATGACAAAGCTGTGTTGACTTCTTCGATCTGGAGTTCTTATCACATCATGCACATCATTAAATTTAGATATAATCTCATAAGGACCATGTAATTTAGCATGTAGTTTGTACCTTTGCACGGAGAATAGAACTAACACCTTATCTCCAGGCTGAAATAAGCTCACTTTAGCTTCCTTATTATACCACCCTTGCATTTTCTCCTGAGCTGATTTTAAATTCTCCCTGGCTAAGCTACAAGCTCTAACTCTATTCCCAAACATAAGTTCAAAAGGACTAAAACCTGAGGAAACCTGCACTGACTCCTTCACTGCAAATAAAAGTAGATATACGCACTCCACCCAGTCCTGTTCATTTTCCACAGAATACGTCCTAATCACGGTTTTGAGGGTAGAAAGGCACGTCTTTCAAGTCTCCTTGCGATTCTGGATTTATGCAGACGAGGTAAACTGTTTAACTCCAAGTTTATAAACTATCTGCTGGAACAATCCAGTCTAAAATTACTTCCTTGATCAGATTGTATTTCCCTCGGCAACACAAAGCAAGTAAAACATTTTATAAGAGACTTTATTACAGTTTTAGCCGTTATATTCCTGAGTGGTATTGCCTCTCGAAACCTCGACGCTGTTCACATCAGGGTCAGCAAATATTAATAGCCAATTTTATCTTTTCGCAATGGGCCTACACAATCTAAAATAATTTTGTAAAGCGGTTCACTAAATGCAGGTATAGTTTGCAGCTGGGCCACTGGAATAGCTTGGTTACGTTTGCACACAATCTGACGAGTACGACAAGTTCGGTAAAATGTCGCCACATCTGTTCTCAAACCAGGCCAGTTAAACTTTTTTAAAAAACTTGTTCACAATTTTCTTCAAACCTTGATGTGCACCCAAGGGCACACGATGAGCCAATATTCAAAACAGATTTAGATAAACTTTTGGGACTACTCCCTGTTAACTAACATCCCATTCCTCAGTTCCAGGAATTGTAAGTGATCTCCAGTTCATCATTAACACTCCACTCTTAAAATGATATCCTACCGGCAACTTAATTTCGCTATCTGCAAGAGTTGTTCTTTAAATGTGATAATCACAGGGTCTCTACTTTGCTCTGCTATGAGCTCCTTCCGAGATAGAGACGAATCTTCATGGTCAGACTTACTACAAGAGTTCTCTTGAAACAATGAACGTAACGAAGTTTCTGATACAAATCAAAATTCGAATCCAGTGTTGAACAGTTATGGGTAGCAGACTCATCAAGTTTCGACCCATCCTCCTCATCCATATTTATTTTTGGCCATTTCTCGGGTTACCACACAGGTTGAATCCATGTTAGGGCCTATCGTCTGGTTCATCAGGGATGGGCTTAATAGTCAAACTCACTTCAGGAAAAATTTGTCCATCTGTTAATTCATTCCATGAGATTAGAGAAACATCATTCCCGGGTAAACGGGGTCGAAGACCTACTTTAATAGGTCCTGTAACTAACCCTGACCTTCATTTTGCACTATTCATATGTGTAGGCATAAGGGCACTCCCAACAACTCGTATATAGTTTACATCACCAGTGTCATCCTCATCACTAAATTTTAGAGCACTGGCTAAAATAAATGATTGAGAAGATCCAAAATCACTAAGGATATTTTTTGGCAACTGAGTGGATCCCTCTTTAAAGGATACAAATGCTTCGGTTATAAAATTATGATATCCCCTCTTAATTCTGTCAGGCTGTGACAAATCTTCGTTTGTATTTCTTGAACTAGTGGATTTACAGGTCTTTCAATATTTGCACACAAGCATCTGGGACTGCCTCAGATACCAATGCAAAGAACAGTGAGGCAAAGCAAATCGGGTGCATCACTTTTGCCATTCAGGTTGATAATTAAACAATCTCTTATAGGCATATTAAGGTATCCCGGACGAGCCCCCATTTTTAATTCAGTGGCCGGCGACAATGAATAGAAAATTGAATCAGCTGTTATCAACAAACATAAACATTAATTAAACTCTGCTCAACGAATTGAAAAGTAAACAGACGACTAACTTTGAATGGTAATTAACTGCTATATGGCAAGTTAACAAACAGTCAGACTCTGGAATATTTCCTAAAGTCTTAAATTCAAACACGTGGTAAATTCGAAAGTCCAAGTCCAAGTGATTTATACAGTCAGTAAGTAGAGATTTTACTGCAACAGTTTCTCCGAAGAAACTGCGAGTCTATTAAACAGTCGGCAGATGCATTGTCCAAAGGGTTCACGGCGAAGTAAATAAAAAGGTTTAAATGAACTGACCTTTTTGCTGCAGGAAAGTGAAGACTGCACAAATCTTCCTGATCTTGAAGGGGCTATGTCAGCTACAGATCGCTATTTCTGAACGAAAAATCCTTAAGGTCGATCCTTCATAAAACAGCCGAAAGACACCAACTTAAATCAAAGATGCAAAAATGTACAACCGGCAGCAATTGGCGAAACTGCCGGCACAACAGTTTTTCCTTAAAATAGAAAGCAGAAACTCCACCTTAATAACGAAACTGTGTCCGGAGACGAATACGCGGCAAAAATAACTAACGATCTACCCCGAACTAACTGCGTTACAGCAGGTGTTTCCACTAATTTACCTGTTGGAACATAACATCATGTGACCACACACTTGCGGGAAAATTACATCATGTGACCTCACACTGACGGGAAAATCACATCAACAACCATCACAAGACAATCACATCATGTTCACAGAATTCTCAATTACATAATGGTCAAAACACAGTCAAAAATACCCACGGTGTATGTTGCACCTCCCTGCAAAATAAAAAGAAATCTTTCCTCTTTTATGAACAAAGTTTTAGCTACTATTTAAAAATATGTTACAAATTTATATTATCTATAGCATACACAACGTACATAGAATTTTCATACGACAACTTACAAATTAATATATAGTAGAAAAGTTACAAATGTAAAAATAGTACTCCGTAAAAAAATACATTGTACATTCAACATCTGGATAGACAGTTAGCAATCAAATTATCTTTTCCTTTAATATGAGTTTTCAAAATATTATACTCCTGTAACATCAAACTATGTAGCTGAAATGGAGTTTGATCTATCTCGTTAATCATATTCCTTAAACAAGCCCGGGCCTAAAGCATAACCAAGGTAAGTCACAGTGGTATGACCAATTCACTTTTAGCTAAGTTAACAGTTAAGTTAGATTTTGAAAGCCTTTCTCCTAGTTTCTCCACCGCAGTAATATTTGATTCACAAGAATCATTTCCTGTAACAAAAGCATCAATATAGGCACCTGTATCTTTTAACCCATCAATATTTTACAGAGTTGTTCAGTCTGGTAATCTGGCAGAAATAACATTGGATTTAAAACTTAGTTTCAGATGAATCATCCATTAACTTCCCAGTGGGTTTGGACTCTCTCTTATTAAGCTCAACAGTCACAGTATCGCACTGTTTTATCCTAATATGGTTTTATCACATATATATAACAAAGCTGTGTTTACTTTCTTCGATCTGGAGTTTTTGTCAGATAATGCACATCACTAATGTCAGATATAATCTGAAAAGGACCATGAAATTCAGCTTGTAAACCAACTCCTTATCTGCAGGATGAAATTAACTCATTCTAGATTCCTTATCACTCCAGGTTTTGTATTTTCGCCTGAGCCGATTTTAAATTCTCCCTGGTTAAACTACAAGCTTTACGCAATTTATCCTTACATTTCAAAACAAAACCCAGCAAATTAGTCTGTACCACTTTCTGAATCCATTTTTTCTTTTAATAAGGCCAAAGATCCTCTAACTCTATTCCCAAACACATGTTCAAAAGGTCTAAAACCGAAGGAATCCTGAAATGACTCCCGTTCTGCAAATAAAAGTAAATATACGCCCTCATCCCAATCCTTTTCATTTTCCACACAATACATCCTAATCATGGTTCTGAGGGTAGGTTGGAACCTCTCCAAGGTTCCTTGCCATTCTGGATGTTATGAAGACGAGATAAACTGTTTAGCTCCCGGTTTATATACTATCTGCTTGGAACAATCCAGACGTAAAATTACTTCCTTGATCAGATTATATTTCCGTCGGCAACACAAAATAAGTAAAATAAAAGAGTATTTATTATAGTTTTAGCCGTTATATTCCTGAGTGGTATTGCCTCGGGAATCCCAGACGCTGTGCAAGTGAGGGTCAGCAAATATTGATGGCCAGTTTTAGTTTTTTGGCAATGGGCATACCGAAACTACAATAATTTTGGAAAACGATTCACTAAATGCAGGAATAGGTTGCAGTGGGGCCAGTGGAATAGCTTGTTTAGGTTTGCACACAATCCGTTAAGTATGACATGTCCGGCAAAATGTCGCCACATCTCTTCTCAAACGAGGCTAGCAAAAATGTTTAGTAACTTTGTTCACAGTTTTCTTCACACCTTGATGTCCACCCAAGGGCATATGATGAGCCGAATTTAAAATCTGATTTCGATAAACTTTAGTAACTATTACCTGTTAAATAACTTCCCAATTTTCAGTTCCAGGAATTGTAGGTGATCTCCAGTTCCTCATTAACACTCCACTCTTAAAATGATATCCCACTGGCACATTATCAATTTCGCTATCTGCAAGAGTTGTTCTTTTAATGTGATAATCTCAGGTTCTCTACTCTGCTCTGCTATCATCTCCTTCCGAGAAAGTGACAGGTTTTCCTGGTCCGATTTATTTCAAAAGTTTTGATCAAACAATGAACTTAAGTAAGTTTCTGGCTCATCCTCAAAATCCGAATCCCGAGTTGAACGGTTATGGTTAGTAGATCCATCCTCCTCAGCCATCTTTGTTTTTTTCCCCAATGCTCGGATTACAACATAGGAGGAAGCCGTGTTGAACCTATCTTTGTTTAATTGGAGATAGGCTTAATCGTCAAAATCAGTTCAAGAGAAAACGTGTCCATCTGCTAATTCATTCCCTCAGAATAGAGAAACATCGTTCACCGGTAAACTGGGTTGTAGGCATACTTTAATGGGTCCTGTAACTAACCCTGACCTTTAATTTACACTATTCAAATGCACAGTGTACACTCCCAATACCTGGTATATAGTTTACCTTACTAGTGTCAGCCTCATCACTAAATTTTAGAACACTGTCCAACGTAAGTGTCCGAGAATTTCCAGTATCCCTAAGGATTTTTATTGGCACCGGAGTGGATCCCTCTTTTATGGATACAAATCCTTAGGTTATAAAAAAGATCATATCCCCTCTTAACTTTATCAGACATTGAGAAAGCTTCATTTGTATTTCTCGAACACTGTGGATTTACAGGCTTTTCAATATTTGAACGCAAGCAGCTGGGACTGCCATCTTCTCCTTTTTCTTCAGTCGGAAACAGTTAGCTATTACGTCGGCAGGGTTCTTACTAAAATACAAATAGGACCAAATTTTTTTGCCATCACATGTTTCCCATCTTCGTTATCTTTCTCCCTAACTTCTGATTTAATTTCAAGTTTACTGTGTGCTATTTTACCTGTTAAACGTTCTACCCAGAGCAAATTTACACTTATGGATTAAAGAATACTGATCTGCCAATTTACCAGACTCCTGAAATGAAGCAGTGACCCTCTTATTAAGTATGCTCTTACTTCAACAGGAATGCAGCTTTTAAATTCCTTCATTAAAATCAACTCTTTTAAGTTTTCATATTTCCCATTCACATTTTTAGAGAAAACCCATCTGGCAAAACACACAGATTTATCGTAGGCAGATTCCACCAAAGTTTTTACACGGAATTCTTCAAATTTTCATTAAAAGTTTCTGGAATCAGGTCGTACGCTTTGAGTATATACTGCTTCACAATATCATAATCCAGTGTTGCTCAGCAGTTAAAACTTGTTGTGCTTTACATTTAATTACACTTCATAACAACACTCGCCATGTATCTTTCGGCCGCTGTGTAATCTGAGCAACAGTTTGAAAATGCTGAAAATATTCACCTATTTATGCCTCATTGAATGTACGAGCCAATATAACCTCCCGACTAGTAACAAACTGTTTCCTAGAACTAGTCGCCTTATGTTCGTAACTCAATTTCTCTATCGTTAGCTCAAACTCACTCTTTCTATCTGTTCTCTAGCTTCAAATTCTCTCCTTTTACATTCATTTTCTAATCGACATCATTCCATGTCCGATTTACATTGCTCTGACATCATTAGTTCGATATGTAACAGCATCTCCAGCTTACCTATAGGAAACCTATTGAACTTTTTTTTCACCGAAACCACACGACTCTACATAGTGTGAAGCGTTTTACCCTGAATTACTGGCATTGTTATAACCTTCGAAATTCCTTTAAGGTCGCACCGTCTAGCATTCCAAATGAATCACCCTATTTTGACTCTTCACATATCTCCGGAATGGCTATGTCAGAAAGTTGTCAATATTAATTGCTGTCAAATAGCACCTCGAACTAATAAAACAAAATACATCCGATATTTCATTTTTCCAAGTCAGATTATTAATTGCACAATCACTTATACAAAATTATACAAAATCCCGGACGAGCCCCCAATTTATATTATGTGGCCTGCAGCAATGAATATAGAATTCAGTCAGATTTTATTTAAAAAATTTACAAAGGTATAAAATCTACAACATACTCAATATACATAGATTTATCATACGGCACATTAGTAACCAATATATATTAGGAATGCAGCATTTTTTTAAAGGTCACTCCGTAAAGAAATTGTATAATTAACATCTAGATAGACAGTCAGAAGTCACATTGCCTTTTCCATTAATGTGAGTTATCAAAATATTTTACTCCTGTACCATCAATATCTGTTGCTGAAGTTGAGTTTGATTAAATTCCATAACAATTTTCCTTAACCAAGCCCGGAGCTTCAACATAACCAAGGTAGGTCACAGTGGCATGATAAAATTCACTTTTAATTCACCACTTAATAGTTTAGTTAGCTTTTGAAAGCCTTTCAAATTTCTTTCAAATACTCCACCGCAGTAATATGTGCTTCCCAATTATCATTTGCTTTAACTAAAGCAATAATAAAGACATCTGTAACTTTTAACCCATAAATCATATAATGAATCACCCGCTGGAAAGTACATAGGACATCCTTTAACCCAAAAGGCAGAATATTATATTCAGTTAATCCAGATGAGGTAACAAATGCCGAAATCTCTCTACCACTATCCGTCAATGGAACTCACCAATAACCTTTCAACAAATCAATCTTTGTAAGGAACTTGACTTGTCCGACTTTGTCCACACAATTAACCACTCAGGGGATAGGATACTCATGTGTTTCTGTTATTAGATTAGATTAGATTAGATTAGATAGATACTTTATTCATCCCCATGGGGAAATTCAACATTTTTTCCAATGTCCCATACACTTGTTGTAGCAAAACTTATTACATACAATGCTTAACTCGGTAAAAATATGATATGCATCTAAATCACTCTCTCAAAAAGCATTAATAATAGCTTTTAAAAAGTTCTTAAGTAGTTTACTTAAATACATTAAATACAATCAACCCCGGCACTTTAACATATCTTACTCCTGGCGGTTGAATTGTAAAGCCGAATGGCATTGGGGAGTATTGACCTCTTCATCCTGTCTGAGGAGCATTGCATCGATAGCAACCTGTCGCTGAAACTGCTTCTCTGTCTCTGGATGGTGCTATGTAGAGGATGTTCAGGGTATTCCATAATTGACCGTAGCCTACTCAGCGCCCTTCGCTCAGCTACCGATGTTATACTCTCCAGTACTTTGCCCACGACAGAGCCCGCCTTCCTTACCAGCTTATTAAGACATGAGGCGTCCCTCTTCTTAATGCTGCGTCCCCAACACGCCACCACAAAGAAGAGGGCGCTCTCCACAACTGACCTATAGAACATCTTCAGCATCTCACTACAGACATTGAATGACGCCAACCTTCTAAGGAAGTACAGTCGACTCTGTGCCTTCCTGCACAAGGCATCTGTGTTGGCAGTCCAGTCTAGCTTCTCGTCTAACTGTACTCCCAGATACTTGTAAGTCTTAACCTGCTCCACACATTCTCCATTAATGATCACTGGCTCCATATGAGGCCTAGATCTCCTAAAGTCCCCACCACCATCTCCTTGGTCTTGGTGATATTGAGACGCAGGTAGTTTGAGTTGCACCATATCACAAAGTCCTGTATCAGTTTCCTATACTCCTCCTCCTGTCCATTCCTGACACACCCCACTATGGCCGTGTCGTCAGCGAACTTCTGCACATGGCAGGACTCCGAGTTATATTGGAAGTCTGATGTGTACAGGGTGAACAGGACCGGAGAGAGCACGGTCCCCTGCGGCGCTCCTGTGCTGCTGACCACCGTGTCAGACCTACAGTCTCCCAACCGCACATACTGAGGTCTATCTGTCAAGTAGTCCACTATCCAATCCACCATGCGAGAGTCTACTCCCATCTCCGTTAGTTTGTGCCTTAGGATCTTGGGCTGGATGGTGTTAACGGCACTAGAGATGTCCAGGAATGTAATCCTCACAGCGTTCACCTTCCTGTAATCAGTACAAAACTGCCTGACGTAAGCAACGTAAGACAAGGTGAACTACAACTCGAATTAGAAGGTCTAATAATATTATTCTTCAGCCTATATTTAATTTCTTCCTCAGCAAGTTTACATTTTGTCCTGTTCATCCGATATGGATATGTCTTTATGGGTTTGGCTTCTGCAACATCTACATCAGGTGAAGCTACTGTGGATCTTATAGGAACGTCCCGAAAAAATCCCTATACTTTAAAAGTAACTATTTAATCTGCTGCCTCTGCTCTGACTGTAAATGAGCTAATATGTCAACAATATATTCGAGAATTATTGAGTCTGGTAATCTGGCAGAAATAATATTGGGTTCAAAATGAGCTTCAAATGATTCATCCGTTAACTTCCCAGTGCGATCAGTCGAATTTCCGGTAATTCCCTCCACCGCCCCCTCCACTTATCCCAGGTCTCTCTTTGCCTTTCTCGCCTTTCAACTTTCTGCACCTTTATCTCTACAGTTCTTTCATGTTTATCCCCTTCCCCCTTTATCTTTCCTCTGATTGGTTTTCCACCTGGCGCCTTGAGCCCTTCCCCCTCCCCTACCTCTATTACTGGGCTTCGGTCCTCTTTCCCCCTACCATTCCTGATGAAGGGACTCGGCCCGAAACGTTGGCTGCTCTTTTCTCACCGATGCTGCCTGAACTGCTAAGTTCTTCCTGCGTTGTGTACGTATTCTTTGATCCAGAGCATCTTCAGTTGCATTTTTGTGTTTTGATTCTTAACCGCAGCAGTCACAGTCGCGGACTGTTTCTCATAATACAGTTTTATCATATTTATATGACAAAGCTTTGTTGACTTTCTTCGTTCTGGAGTTCTTATCACATACTCCACATCATTAACATTAGATATACTCCAATAAAGACAATGACGTTTCGCTTGGAAATGCTTCCTTTGCAACGGGAAAAGAATTAACACCTTATCTCCACGCTGAAATGACCTCAGTTTTAGCTTTCTTATCATATCAGGTTTACATTTTCTCCTGAGCAGATTTTAAATTTTCCCTGCCTAAGCTACAAGCTTTGTGCAATTTATCCTTCTATTTCAAAGCTTAATCCAGCAGATTTGTTTGGACCTCTTCTCTAATTCATTTTTTTAGAAGGTCCCCATAACTCTATACCCAAAGGCAAGTGCAAAGGACTAAAACCTAAGGAATCCTGCACTGACTCCAATACTGCAAATAAACTAAATGTATACCCTCATCCGAATCCTTTTCATTTTCCACGGAATACGTCATAATCATGTTTTTAAGGGTAGAATGGAACCTCTCCAAGGCTCCTTGCGATTCTGCATGTTATGTAGACGAGGTAAACTGTTTAGCACCCAGTTTGTAAACTACCTGCTGGAATAATCCAGACATAAAAAATACTATCTTGTTCAGATTGTATTTCCTCCGGCAACATAAATAATTAGAAATTGTTATAAGAGCATTTATTACAGTTTTACTCGTTATATTCTTCAATGGTATTTCCTCTGGAAGTCTAGACGCTGTGCACATGAGGATCAGCAAATACTGATGACTAGTTGTAGTTTTTGGCAATGGGCCTACACAATCTACAATAATTTTGGAGAACGATTAATTGAATTTAGGGATAGGTTGCAGTGGGGCTATTGGAATAACTCGATTAGCTTTACACACAAGCTGACAAGTATAACAAGTTCGGGAAAATGTCACCATATCCTTTCTCAAACCAGGCCAGTAAAAATGTTTAGAATCCTTCTTCACAGTTTTCTTCACACTTTGATGTCCACCCAAGGGCATACAATGACTCAAAGTTAAAATCTCTTTCTGATAAACGTTAGAAACTACTACCTTGTCAATAACTTCCCATTTCTCAGTTGCAGGAATTGTAGGTTATCTCTAGTTTCATAAAGACTCCACTCTTAAAATTATATCGTACTGTCACCTTTTCAATTTCCCTATCTGTAAAACTTGCTCTTTTAAGGTGATAATGTCAGGGTCTCTACTCCGCTCTGCTATTATCTCCTTCCAAGACAGAGACAAATGTTTATGGTCAAATTTACTGCAAGAGTTTTGATCAAAGAATGAAGTTAAGACAGTTTCTGACTCATCCTTAAAGTTCGAATCCCGAGTTGATAAGTTATGGGTAGCAGACCCATCCTGCTTCAACCCATCCTCCTCATCCATGTTTCTGGCCAAAGTTCGGGTGTCAACACAGGTTGATCCATGTTAAAACCTATTTTTGATTCATCAGTGATGGGCGTAATCGTCAGAAGCACTACAGAAAATCCATCTGCTAAGTCATTCCCTAAAAATAGAGAAATATCATTCACGGATAAACCGGGTTGTAGTCCTACTTTAATATATTCTGTTACTAACCCTGACCTTAAATTTACCCTATGTAAATGTACAGTCATAAGGACACTCCCAACACGTCAGTTATAGTTTACCTCATCAGAGTCAGCTTATTCGCTGAAGTATAGCACACTCTCTAACATGGGTGACTGAAAAGCTCCAATATCCCTAAGGGTTTTTATTGTCACCGGAGTGGACCCTCTTTCAAGGATACAAATCCTTCCATTATAAAAACATCATATCCACTCTTAATTTCGTCAGATTCAGACAAAGCTTCATTTGTATTTGTCGAACTCCGGGAATTTACAGGTTTTTCAATATTTGCACGCAAGCATCTGGGACTGCCAGCTCCTCCTTCTTCTTTTGTCGGAAACTGTTCGCTATTACGTGGGCAGGTTTCTTACTATAATTACGAATAGGACCAATTTGTCTTGCCTTCACATGTTTCCCTTCATCCTTACCTTTCTCCCTAACTTCTGATTTAATTTCAGGTTTACTTTGATTCTCAGTGCTATTTTTTTCCTTTTAAACGTTCTACCCTGAGCAAAATTGTTCTTATGGATTAAAGCATACACAACTGCTAATTTAGCAAACTTCGGAAATGTAGCAGTGAACCTCTCATTAAGTATGCTCTTACTTCAACAGGGATGCACCTTTTTAAATTAATTCATTAAACTCAACACTTTCAAGTGTTCATATTTCCCATTCACATTTTAGAGGAAACCCATCTGTCAGAACACACAGCTTTATCGTAGGCAGATTCCACGGTATTCTTCAAATTTCTGAATCTTTCTTTATAAGCTTCTGGAATCAGTTCGTACGCTTTCAGTATGTGCTGATTTACATTATCATAATCCAGTTCTTGCTCAGCAGTTAAAGCTGTTTAGACTTGTAGTGCTTAACATTTAATTACACTTTAGAACATCACAGACCATTTATCTTTCGGCCACTGTGAAATCAGAACAACCATGTAAAAATGCTGAAATATTTATCAGTTTATGCCTCTTTGAATGGACTAGCCAATATAACCTTCCCACTCGCAACAAATTGCTCCTTCGAACAACACGCCTTATCCTCGGACCCCAATTTCTCTACTGTTGGCTCAAATTCCGTCTTTCTATCTGATTTCCTAGCTTCAAATTCTCCCCTTTTATGTTGATATTCTAACCGACATCATTCCGTGTCCGCTTTACATTGTTCAATCTTCATTTGTTCCATATGTAGCAGCATCTCTAAATTAATTATTGGAAATATATCGAACACTTCTTCAACAAAATCATCAAACTCTACATACTGTGCCGCGTTTTTCCCTGAATTTCTGCCTTTGTTGTAACCTTGAAATTCCATAAAGTCCAACCTTCTAGCAATCTCGGATGGATCATCCTATTTTGTCTTCGCAAATAACTCCGTATCTGGCTCTGCTAGAAAGTCCTCATTATGTATTGCTGCGAAATACTAAACTCCGCCAATGGGAAAAAAAAAATCATCGTGAATTTCACGTTTCCAAATCAGATTGATAAGTAAACAATCAAAGTGAATTTGTTATTATCCCGGGCGAGCCCCCAATTCTACTTACTGTAGCCTGTAACAATGAATATAGAATTGAATCAGGTTTTATAAACAAACATAAGCATTTATGAAAAAGAAGTGAAAAGTAAACAAACGACTAACTTAATCGGAAATTAACTGCTTTCTGGCAATTTAACAAACAGCCAAACTCTGGAATAGTTCTTAAAAACTTAAATTCAAACACCGTCTTAAAGAGATAAATTCCAAAGTCCAAGTGATTTATACAGTCAGTAAGGAGAGACTTTGTTGCAACAAATTCTCCGAAGACACTGACGAATCTGTTAATCATAGTCGAGAGATGTCTTGTCCAAAGGATTTACGACAAAGGAAATAAAACGACTTAAATGAACAGACCTTTCTGCTAGAGTATGAACGCTGCACAAACCTTCCTGATCTTGCAGGGTTTAACTCAGGTGCAGATCACTATTCATGAAAGAAGATTCAATAAGGTCGATCCTTCATAAAACCGCCAAACGACACCAACATTACTCGATCCTTCTTGTTCCCATACTTCGGTAAAGTTCTCCATATCGACTGTAAAGATAAATCCAAGACGCAATAAACTACAACCGGCAGTGATTGTCGAAACTGCCGATACAAAAGTTTTTCGTTACAGTAGAAAGAAAAAACTCCACTTTAAAAACGAAACTGCGTCCTGAGACGAATAGGCGGCAAAACTAACTAATGATCTACCCCGAACTAACTGCCTCACATAGCTGTTTTCTCTTATTTACCTGATGGAACATTACATCATGTGACCACACACCGGCGGGAAAATTACATCATGTGACCTCACACGAGAGGGAAAATAGAACACCTCACCATAAGAAGACAATTACATCTTGCTCACAAGATACTCAATTACATCATGATCATAATACAGTCTAAAGATACCAACGGGGTATGTAAAACCTCCTTCCAGAAAAAAAAGGAAATTTTAGCTCTGTTATGAACAAAATTTTAATAACTATTTACAAATAAGTACAAATGTATAAAATCTACAACGGACTTAATGTTCATAGAATTATCATACAGCACATTACAAACTAATATACAGCTGAAATGTTACTAATGTTGAAATACCACTCCATAAAAAAAATACATTGTACATTCAGCATCTAGATAGGCTGTCAGCAATCACATTATCTTTGCCTTTATGTAAAAGTTATCAAAATATTATACTCCTGTAACATCAAACTCTGTTGCTTAACTGGAGTTTGATTTATTTCTTTAAGCGTTTTACTTCGCGAACCCCGGGCCTGCAAGATAACCAAGGTCGGTCACAGTGCAACGGCCAAATTCACTTTTAGCTGAGTTAATAGTTGAGTTTGCTCTTGAAAGACTTTCACATAGATCTCCACCGCAGTAATATGTGCTTCCCACGTATCATTTCCTGTAACTAAATCATCAATATAGGCACCTTCATCTTTTAACCCATGAATCAGCTAATTAATCATTCGCTTAAAAGTACCTGGGGCATTCTTCATCGCAAAAGGAAGAACATCTTATTTATTTAACCCAGATTGTGTGACAAATGCAGAAACCTCTCTACTTCTAATCATCAATGGAACACTTTTTCCAAACTAATCGTTGTCAGGAAATTTGCTTGTCCGACTTTGTCCACACAATCATTCACTCTAGGGATTGGATACGCATCTGTTTTTGTTACAGCGTTCAGCTTCCTGTAATCAGTACAAAACCGATAACCATCGCCTGATGTAGGCACCATAAGACCAGGTGAACTCCAACTCGAATTAGAAGGTCTAAAAATATTGTTCTGTAACATATATTTACTTTATTGCTCAGCATGTTCACATTTGTACATGTTCAACCGATACGGATGTTGCTGCATAGGTTTGGCATCACCAACACTGACATTATGTGAAGATACTGTGGATCTATTGCAACGTCTGGAAATAAACCCCAATATTTTAAAAGTAACTTTCATATGCTACCTCTGCCCTGGATGTAAATGAGCTAATTTATCATCAATATTTTCCAGAATTGTTGAGTTTGATAGACTGCCAGAATTGATATTGGGTTTCAAATGAGTGTCAGATGAGTCATCCATTAACTTCCCAGTGGGATCAGTCTCAATCTTATTAACCGCAACAGTATCGGACAGTTTCTCATAATATAGTTTTATATGACAAAGCTGTATTGACTTTCTTCAATCTGAAGAGTTTTCACATAATGCACATCATTAACTTGAGACATAATCTCAAAAGGACTGTGAATCAATGAAAGTGATCATTAATGGAGAATGTGTGGAGCAGGTTAAGACCTACAAGTATCTGGGAGTACAGTGAGACGAGAAGCTAGACTGGACTGCCAACACAGATGCCTTGTGGAGGAAGGCACAGAGTCGACTGTACTTCCTTAGAAGGTTGGCGTCATTCAATGTCTGTAGTGAGATGCTGAAGATGTTCTATAGGTCAGTTGTGGAGAGCGCCCTCTTCTTCGTGGTGGCGTGTTGGGGAGGAAGCATTAAGAAGAGGGACGCCTCACTTCTTAATAAGCTGGTAAGGAAGGCGGGCTCTGTCGTGGGCAAATAACTGGAGAGTTTAACATCGGTAGCTGAGCGAAGGGCGCTGAGTAGGCTACGGTCAATTATGGAAAACTCTGAACATCCTCTACATAGCACCATCCAGAGACAGAGAAGCAGTTTCAGCGACAGGTTACTATCGATGCAATGCTCCTCAGACAGGATGAAGAGGTCAATACTCCCCAATGCCATTAGGCTTTACAATACAACCGCCAGGACTTAAGAACTTTTTAAAAGCTATTATTAATGCTATTTGAGAGAGTGATTTAGATGCATATCATATTTTTTACTGAGTTAAGTATTGTATGTAGTTAGTTTTGATACAACAAGTGTATGGGAAATTGGAAAAAAAAGTTGAATTTCCCCATTGGGATGAATAAAGTATCTATCTTTGTATCTATCTATCTATCTATCTATCTATCTATCTATCTATCTATCTATCTATCTATCTATCTATCTATCTATCTATCTATCTATCTAACTATCTATCTATCTATCTATCTATCTATCTATCTATCTATCTATCTATCTATCTTTCTACATCGCTGTTTTACTTACAAAGAACCTATCTAACACAGCTGCATCAAAAATACCCTAATATTTATAGTGCACCGCGATTTCCTCTGAACTACAGACTTCCTTGTAGCCGTCGAAGTACCCGTAAGTTCCAACCTGCTGGCAATCTCGGATACATCACACATTTTCACCTTGGCTACTAAGTCTGGTGATGCGAGAAAGTCGTCAATATTCATCGTTGCCGAATACCAACCAGAAACCTGACAACAAAAGAATCGGGTATTTCCATTTTTTTCAAATCAGAGCACTAAATAAACAAGCATTTAAGCCTAAATTCAATCATATCCCGCGAGCCCCCATTTGTTATGATACGGCAACATTGTATATAGATCTGAGACAGATTCTATTTTTATTAACAAAGAAACATTTATTTAAACTCAGTTCAACAACAATCGAAAAGTAAGCAAACGACGAACTTAACCGGAAGTTAACTGCTATACTGCAAGTCCAACAGTTCTGAAAGCGCTAAATCCGCACCATGTCTTAAAGCAATTAATATAAAACTCCATGTGATTTAGACAAGCCAGTTAGCAGAGCCTTCCCTGGAGTAACGCATTCCTCGACGACGTGACGTTGCTGCTGATCCCAGCAGAAATATGTCTTAACGGATGGATTTAGAGGAAGAAAGTTAAAAACGGCTTAAAGGAATTGAAATTTCTCCTTGGCGAATGATATTGCCCCAATCCCTTCTGCTCTTCTAGCAGAGATTATCTCGGATGCATGTTTCTATCTCTTTGAACGAGGAAGCAATAAGGTCAACCCTGAATTACCGCCGATGACCCCAACTTTTACTCGATCCTTCGGTTTTTCGTAATTCAGTCAATTCTTAACTCTCCGACTGGACTAAAACTGGCAGCGTTGTGGCGAAACTGCCGGCAATAATATTTGAAAATTAAGATAGAAAGAAAAACTACACTTTAAAACAAAACTTTATCATGTGACGAATACGCAAAATAACCGAGTTCTGATCAGCGTCACAGCAAGTCCTTCCCATTTCATATCTGTTGGAACAGGCCAACACATGTCCTCTAAGGCGGGATAATTACATCATGTAAACTCACACTGGCGGGGAATTACATCCATCAACAATCACAGGACCATTACATCATGCTCACCAGGTACTCAATTACATCATGGTCTTAAGACAGTCACAGGACACCCACGGGGTATGTAACAGGATGAAAGCAGACTCATCAGCGAATCCATCAGTCTCCTGTAAGATAGCAGTGTCCCGCTCATTTGACAACGTCCTTTCTTCGACAAGGATGTTCTGTTTACATTCCTCCCTTAAAATCAACTCTTTCAATTTGTTATAGACCCCTTTATATTTTTAGAAGAGCCCCATCTCTCAAACACACAGTTTTATCGTAAGCAAAATCCACGTAAGCTTTTTTTTTTCCCACTGATTTCTGCGAATTTCTGCATCTTTGTCTATATGCTGTCAGAACCCGTTCATAGGTTTCAGTATAACCAGCTTCACAATATCATAATCAAGTTCTTACTCAGCAGTTAAAGATGTATACACTGGTTGTGTCTTGCCTTTAATTACACTCTGTAAATTTACTGGCCATTTCTCCTTCGTCAGAGGAAATATTCAACTTTTTGTTTCGAAAATCAGACGACTGATCTCCAGACATTAATTCAGCCATCGCAAGTCTAAATTCCCGCATTTTTTTTTTACTTTCAGCTTCTCACCGACTTAGTTCCAAGTTAGCGTCCAATTGTTTCTGTTTTAAGTCAGATTCTCTTCTAAGCTTTTCTAACACTAGCTGTTCTAAGTGGAACTGCATCACTTCTTAGTTGCAGGGAACCTGTCTAACACAACTGCATCAAAAATGCCGTAATTTACATAGTGCTCAGCGATCCTCCTCTCCGTTACAGTCTTTGTTGTGGCCGTCGAAATACTCTTAAGTTCCAGCCTGGTATCAATCTCAGGTACAGCAGTCTTTTTCGCCTTCGCTAATAACTCTGGCAATGCGATAACGTCGTCGATATTCATTGTTGCCGAATACCACCAACAAACCAATAAAACAAAAGACCGGATTGAAAATGGCAGCGTTCTGGCGAAACTGCCGGCAATAACCATTGAAACTTAATATAGAAGTACAAACACCAAATTTGAACTACACTGCATCATGAGACGAATACGCAACCTAGACGAGTAACTGACAAATGAAACCACGATCTGCCCAGCCTCACAGCAAGGCTTTCCCGTTTTATAACTGTTGAAACAGGCCATCACATGACCATTAGCTGGAAAATTACATAATGTGACCTCACACTGGCGGGGAATTACATCACCCCACCATCACAGGACCATTCCCACATGCTCAGCAGATACTGAAATACGTCATGGTCATAAGACAGTCACTAGACACCCACGGCGTATGTAACAGGATGAAACCATACTCACCAGCTCATTTAGCAGACTCCTGCAAGGTAGCAGTGTCCCTCTCATTTGAGAATGTCCTTACCTCGAAAGGGATGTTTCTTTTAATTTTCTCATTTTATATTAACTCTTTGAATTTATTATAGTCCCCAATTACATTTTTAGAAGACTCCCAACTCTCAAAATGCACAGTTTTATCGTAAGCAAATTCCACGTAAGCTATTTCCAAGGATTTCTTCAAATATCTGAACATTTCTCTATATGTTTCCGGATCCAGTTCATAGATTTCAGTATATGCAGCTTCACAATGTCGTAATCAAGAGTTTGCTCAGCAGATAAAGCCGTACAAACTCGTTGTGCCTTGCCTTTAATGATACTCTGTAACATAACTGGACATTTCTACTTCGGCCTGTCTGAAATCAGAGCAACAATTTCAAAATGTTGAAAATATTTCTGTACATCTGATTCACAAACAGGAGGATCCAATTTAATTTCGTGACTAACAACAAACTTTTTTCTCGAACCCGAGGACTGATCACCAGCCCAGAATTCCGGCATCACAAGTTAAATTTCCCTCTTTATGTTCAGTTTCTAACCGACTTAGTTCCAAGTTCGCTTCCAATTGTTTCTGCTTTCATTCAGATTCTGTTCTAAGCTTTTCTAATGCTACCTGTTCCAAGTATAACTTGATCGTTGCTTTACTTACAGAGAACCTGTCTAAAACAGCTGCATGAAAAACACCCTAATCTATATAGTGCTCCGAGATTTTCCTCTCACCATGCTTCACGGTCAGGACGGTGTCTTTCTGATGCGAAGCGATGTTTGAGATATAGCATTTAGCTGTGTTTCCCATAAGCCAAAATTCTCAATTTTGTTTCATCAGACTGCAGAAACTTCTTCCAGCTGACTTCAGATTCTCCCACATGCCTTCTGGCTAACTCTAGCTAAAGTTTCATGTGAGTGTTTCTTTCCACAGTGGCTTTCACTTTGCCATCCCCCATAACACTGCGGCTGCTGAAGCACCAGGATTACAGTTATTGCATGCACAGTCTCTGCCATCTCCAACACTGAAACGTGTATCTTCTCCAGCGTTGTTGTAGGTCTCTTAGTGGCCTCCCTCAGTCGTCCCTTTCTTGCACGGTCACTCAGTATTTGAGGGAGGCCTGTTCGGCGTAGACTTACAGCTGTGCCATATTCTTGCCATTTCTTGATGATTGACTTAAATTTACTCCAGCAGTGACGTTGAAAATGTCTTGTACCCATCTCCTGACTTGTGCTTGCCAATAACAATTTCGCAGAACTGGTTGGCGTGTACATTTGTCTCAGTGATGTCGTTTTTGCAAGGATACTGACTCACCAGCAGTATCAATGTGACCACCTTGCATGGATTATGTGAGTTCTAAAATAATTAGCTGCCTCACTGATGATTTGGTGTGTTATACTTCAGGGGGTGAATACCGATGCTATCAATGGTTCTGCGTTTTCATTTGTATGCAATTTCGATCACTTTGTTTCTCTTTTTACAGGTTGTAAAAGGCCTGACTGAAAAAAAATGTCAACAACATATACTGCCCTACCCTCATCAATCCCTTTCGTTAGCTTGTTAAAATACCCAATCAAGTTGTAAGACAAGATCTGCCCTGAACAGAGCCATGCTAGCTCTCCCTAATCTGGCTGGGTTTGCCAACTCTCGTAAATCCTGCATATGAGAATCGTTTCCTCCTAATTCTATATAACTGAAATGAGTCTCACGTACAGATAGTTTCCTGGATTTTAACATTTTCTCTTTTTAAAAAGAGATAAAACATTACCACTGACCTGTCCTGCGTGAACTCGCGTGTGGTTGGATGGGGCATGAAGAAAACAATCAAAGCCGCAGCAAAAGACCTTGTTCCCGCTTCCAATAACCATGGGATGAATTCCGTCAGGTTCCGCGGAGTTGGCCAACATTTTTGGAGGCCCAGCTCCTGCTCTTCCTTGACTTCAAGAAGTTGCAACGGATTTATACACAGGGCAGTGCAGCTCAGATTTTCCCCATATCCGTTTGCTTGGAAAATACTGAATCAAAGGACTCTGTCAGTACCCCCGCGCAATCTGCGCCTGCAAGGACATCTTCCCCGTTTATTGGTGAGAGGACCTGGCAATTCTTCGTCCTGGTGAATCTACACAGTGCCTGGTGATCCATCATTTTGATGATTGCCAATTATTAATTTTCATTTATCCTCCCAGATTTCCTAATTCCCTGCAGATCTGTCTCCAGTGAAACCGCCTGGATTTCCATGGATACAGCCTGCCCTTCTGAGTTCCTCCAGTATTTTGTGTGTTTTGCCTTGGATTTCCAGCATCTGCAATTTCCTTGTGTTTCTCCTCCTTTAGTTCTTTTTTGGCTTCCTTTCTCTCCTCATGCGTCTCGTTCGACCCGAACTTGCGGAGCATTACACATTTCCTCCTTTTTCTCCCTTGAGTAAATTCATCAAAATTCATCAGGCAGCTGTCGAGGTCATTATGTATGAGGAGATACGGGAAGAAAGGAGGACCTGAGCGATTAGTGGAAAATTGGCTCAGTCATGATGAAATGGCGGAGAAGTCTCCATGGGTGAAACTGCCTAATTCTGCTCCGATATCGTATGGACGTATGGATAACCAGAGAGCAGAGAAATCTGAGGCAAAACTGCAGAATTCGATCATTCGCGACCATCGCGCCTGATCGCACGTTCTACTAAGGGTCTTTTCAATTCTATCCGTCTGCCTCCTCAACTTCCTTATGAATCTACACATTGAATACCCCCAAACACGTGGTCTCCATAGCCGTCCGGGACAGTCAATTCCAGACACTGGCAATTTAAATTTCATCTCAGCTCCGCTCCACTTCGACCGGTCTGTTCTGAGGTTCTGCCCTCTGATCCCAGACTCCTCCACATCCAATTTGCCTTGGTCCTTTTAACATTGGATAGATTTCAGTGTGATTTCCCCAACTCCCCTCATTCCTCTAATCTCCAGCGAGTACAAGTTCATATCGACATTTGTTAACACTTTTATTTCCATAGTCATTATCGCGATCCTGCACCGGGCCCAATACAACGCCATTTAATCTTTATTTTGGCAGGCATGGGTGTTGAAGGGAGTGGGGTGCGTGGTTGTACAAAGGGTTTTGCTCTGTACAATGTCACAGCCTACGACAATCTGCTGGAATGGCCATGAAATGTAGAAAAGCATCAGATAGAATATTCGATTAATATCTGGCCGGTTCCTTACAGCGTCTTCACAAATTGACACGATGGACAGAGAGCTGGAGAGTTTGAAATTGTCAGGCTTGCCAGCGAATTGTCAGGATGGAGCTCCCAGGACGGGACACCATCTATTCCAGCAGACTCAGGAGGAAAGCAATCAGCATAACCAGAGACACCACGCTCCCCGGCCACATCCTGTTTGACCCGCTGCCGTCCAGAAAAAGGTTCAGGACCCTAAAAGCCGGAAAAAAAATAGACTGAGGAACAGCTTCTACCTCAGAGCTCTGGCCTCCATCACACCGCTCCCACAAAACAATGACTGAAACCGTGAGCACACACATGCACATACACGGACTCAAATACTTGCACTATCGGCACTTTGTGCATTACTGTGATATTCTAGTACTGATGCAACTTATTTTCTGCTAGTTATCTATTGAATACTGTTTATCTATTACTGTATTGTTGTTATCTACCGCATTGTTTAATTGCCTGAGAGGAAGCCGAACAGAGTTTCATTGTATCTCTGTATAATGACAATAAAGATCATTCATTCATTCATTCTCCAGAGACCGTGTTGATAGACTGAGCATTGATATAGCACGAGAACAGAACGCAGTGTAATGGGTAAATCACGTCCTCAAAGTAAATCGTGGGATGAATGACAAATGGAAATTAAAACAAAAGTAAAAAAAAAGTGATATGCGAATAGAATATTCAGCGAGTCCATAAAACCATTAGACAGAGTAGCAGAAATAGGTCATTGGGCTGTATCATTTGATGCCCTGATCGATCAGGGTGCGATTGATTTCCACCTTGCACATCTATCTACACGGACCTGGGCTGCACAGCAATCTTCTCTGAAGGGTCACACCTCATTTGTGAGATTGTGTCCTGCAGTGATGGACACCTCCAGCAGACGAAACATTCTCTCCACATCGACCCTATCAAATCCTTACTGTATTCTGTGGGTTTCAATGAGATCCCCCCGCATTCTTCTAAAATGCGGCGAATACAGGCCCAAAGCTGTCAAACACTCCCCATATGTTAACACCTTTATTCACCGAATCATTGTCGCGTACCTCCTCTGAAATGTCCAATAAAATAAATACTTTCTGAAATATGGGGCACAAAACTGTTAGCAATACTCTCAAGTGAGGCCTGACTAGCGTCTTATAAACCGTCAGCGTTATCCCCTTAGTTTTGTTTTCTATTCCCCTTGAAATAAATGTCGACATTGCATTTTCTGCTTTACCATAGATGTTACCTGTAAATTAACCATGTGGGAGACATGCACGAGGAATCCTGAGTCTGCACCTTCTGCACCACCGATGTTTGAATCTTCTTCTCATTTAGATAATAGTCTACCCTTTTTTTCCTTGTATCAAAATCCATTATTATATATTTTCCAAAACTTTATTCCATCTGCTACTTTCCCCCCATCCTGCCAATTTGCTTAAGTTTTGCTGGAATCTCATTGATTCCTCAGTTCTACCTACCCCACCCCCACCTAACTTCATATCGTCTGCAAACTTTACTACAAAGCTTTTAATTCCATAATCCTAATTATTTTAGGGTTAGTTAATGATCAAATATAAAATACGTGATTTAAAATGAAAGGGAGTAATGTAATAAAATGTATTTGGAATTGGATATTGTGTTAAAGGATGATGATTTTTTTTGTTTTTGATGTGATGATAGGCGCCAAATATGTTGTTGTATAAGTAAGAGGGGGAGGCGTAATTTGATGTAGCTTCAACCTACATCGTTTCGGTCTGTTTTAAAGGATATCTAATTTTTTTTGTAATTTTGTATTGTGAAATAATCGTTGTAAATGATACTTTTTCTTACGTTTGTACTGACCGAAATAAATTAATTTCATTCATTCATTCAAATCATGGACAAACAACGTGAAAAGTAGATGTCCCAATACCGACCCTGAGGAACACCACAAGTCACCAGCAGCCATCCACAAAATGACCATTTTTCCCACTCGTTGCTTCCTGCCTGACAGCAATTCTGTTATCCATCACATCTGTTATCGTTCATGTAACACCATTGGATTTTATATTGTGAAACAGCCTCATGTGAGGCACCTTTTCAAATACCTTCTGAAAATCCATGTAAATGACAGCCACTGCCTCACTTGTATCCTCCACATCCGCGCCCCCCTCCCGCTTTTCACTTTCTCGAAGAACACTTAACAGATTTATCAGGCGAGATTTCCATTCAGAGAAACCCTACTGACTTTGACTTATTTTATCATTACTCACCAAGAAACTCGCAATCTCATCCTTAATAAAGGAGTCAAAAACGTTCCCAGGTAGATTAAGCTAACTTGCCCAACATTTCCAATTTTTTGCCTTCATCCCTTCGTAAAGAGTGGAATCACATTTGTAATCTTCCATTCCTCCGAGAAATGCCAGATTCAGCAGACTCTTGAAAGAAGATGACAAATCTATCCATTATCTCTCCAGCAGCCACACTCAACACCTTAGAATATAGTCCATCTGTCCCAGGAGACTTCGCATCTTAAGAACTTTGTCTTTGCTGAGCACCTTTTCATTTGTATTTAAAATAGCCCTCACTCTCGGTTCCTGAGACTCTGGGGACTCTGGCACCCTGATACTGTTTTCCACAGCAAACACAGATGCAAAGAACCGGTTAAATTCACAGGTCATTAAAGAACATTAGTTTTCAATTGTTACATTTCCCGTGCCCAGGGTCCAGATAAGAAAAATATATGTAGTTATACCGACCAAATTATCAGTAATTAGATTGAGACCATTTTGGGAGCAGTGCCCGTAATCACATAAGTGTGAAGGTCGTTACAGGTTAAGATGAAACAGGTCTTCACGGGAGAGAGCTCAGTCGGTCGAATGCCGAATAGAAACGCATTGGGCAGGAACTGGGGAAAATTCATTAATAACCGCCGTCGGGTATAAACCCAGACATGACATGTGGATTTCTTATAATATCGATCTCAGCAGCAGCATGTCTCCCACCACCCCCACCACCCCCCACCCCGGGAAAGCAAGACAAGGAGAGTTGGAGAAGCTAAATGTTTCGATGCATTGTAGATATGGATATAAGGAAGTAAATGATGATTAATGTTTCGTCATCCGAGATCGAGCCAGACACGCGGAGGTTACTAAGCAAAGCAAGAATGTTGAAACAAGGGATATTGAGAAGGTATATGAGGCGCAAATGGGGAGCGAGGAGAATGGTGTGCCTTCTAAAGGAGAAAGCCGGTCATCTGGAGACAAGAAATCCGGTAAATCCTTGATGATTATTTCACATCGGTGTTCACTACGGAAACGGATACACTGTAGGACAAAATCAGGATGCGAAGAATTTTATTGTAGGGTACGATGATATTGTGACAAAACTGTTGAGACATTTTAGCGAACACAACAATGCATTGCGTCAGTATCCCGCTGCCCCATATCCTGGCCCTTTTCTCCACCATCTAAGTGTCTCCACTGAACCTCCTGTCGGCTTCTCCAACTTCTCAATCCCCTGTAACTCCTCCACTCTCCCTTCCATTCTGAGCCACCGCATTGGACTCGTTTCCGGAGAACAGACGCTGCGGCATTCCCATGGTCGGTTGCACCCGCCAACGATACGGACGGCGTTAAAACTTTTATTGATGGGAATAAGCACACAGTGTTCTGCACTGTCTGTTTACTATTTTTCATTCTTCTGTCGATCACACAGATACCTGCCTCCTGCAACTCAGCGGTAACACCTCACTCTCCCTTAAAGAGCCGAATGTCACTGACCTGCAGCTCCAGATTAAGACATATAAAGGATTATCTTGTTGCACCGTTACAGATTGACAGACTGTAGGATGTGGTGGCTGTCGCTGAATCGTGGCTGAACGTTTGTCGCATGTCGGAACTGAATGTCCAAGGCTTCACGTTGTATCGGAAGGACAGGAAGGTTTGCAGAGTGGGTAGCGTGGCTTTGCAGGGAAAGAATGGCATCAACTCACTGGAAAGATGTGAGATAGGATGGTGAGCTGTGAAATCACTATGGGATGTGTTAAGAAACTCAACAGTAACTGGCATACAGACCACAGATTTTAACAGGAAAGAAATGTGTGTATAAAGGTCGATGTTATGATAGCCACGGGATTTTTTTCGACATGCAGCTCGATTGGTTTGGCTTGTTCGTGCAGATTGTCCTTAAGCCAACTTGCGGATCAGCTGCACTGCATTGGCTGCAGTGAAATGAATCAGATATGATTCGAGAGCTTGAGGTAAACGAATCTTTATGAGGCAGTGATTACAATACAGTTGAGTTCAATTTGAAATATGACAGGGGAAAAATTAAAGTTTGACGCAGCAGTGGACTAAAGGAAATTACAGAGGTATGAGAAAGGTTCTGGCTAAAAGAAAATGCAGAAGTTGCCGTCAGGATTGTCTGCAGGGCGGAAATGCGGTGTGCTGGTGAGCTGGTAACACAGAGGAACGTGCAGAATACATGTCTTCTAAGAATCACGAAATACTCTGATAACAAATTAATACAATCGTGGCAAACGTGAAAGTAAAAAAAAAAATGGGAAGACAGAAAATTTGGAAGCTTTAAATGAACTACTAATTGCTATTAACAGAATCATTAGAAGGAAAAAAAGATGAAATAAGAAAACAAGATAGTGGACAATATCAAAGTGGAGAGTAAAAACTTTTTTTACGTATATGAAAATCAAAGAGAAATGGAAGTGGATATAAGACTGTTAGAAAAGGAGGGAGGCAAAATAATAACGGGGAGAAGGAGATGGCAGATGATCTAAATGAATATTTGGCACTGTGGAAGACACCAGCAGTTTGCCTGATGCCGTACCGTGTGAGGGAAGAGAAGTGGGTGCAGTTACTGTTACAAGACAGAAGGTGCTCAAGCACTTGAATGACCAAAGGGTGCAGATGAACTGTAGAAGGAGAAATTCCTTTCGCCAGAAGGTGGTGAATTTGGGGAATTTGTTACCAAATTCAGCCGTGGAAGCCAGGTTAGTCGGTGTATTTAAGGAAGAGATTTATAGATTGTTGATTGGATACGTCATCAATCGTTACGAGAAGAAGGCCGGGAAATGGCGGTGAGGAAGGAAAATACGGGAACAAGCATGATTGAGCACACACAGTTGGACAATTCGCATTTTACTTTCCGTTTTTGCGTAGGCTCAATGCCACGCTGATTAGTTGCAAAAGCCTGTGACGAGCAGTAAACTGACTGAAACTACGTGTGTAGAGAGAACGCGTATATTGCTGCTGCCAAATCCTAATGAATTGTCTCTGCCCGAAACGTCGACCCCTCATTCATTACCAGAGATGTCCTCTGACCTGCTGAGATCCCCCAACATTTTTGGTGTGATTCCACTCTGAGGTCAAAGTTCAAAATACAATGATTATCAAAGAACTGTAATGTCCAGGTTCATATATTTACTGTTATGTTTTATGTATATCCTTTAGCAGTTCCGTAAGAGCAGTCTGTTCTGCTGGCCACATGTTTGGGTTATTGTTGAATAGAAGTACTATGTGCTATCCAATTAGCATTGTAGAATCAGGTGGAGCTTTTCTTGGAGAGAGACAGTAAGGTTGGTTTTGGTTTTTTGTTCGTTCGGCGGCAGATTAGGAAGGAAGATGCTGGGAGAGCCGATCATAGAAACATAGAAACCCTATAGCACAATACTGCTCTCTGGCCCACAAAGTTATGCAGAACATGTCCTTACCTTAGAAATTACCTATGGTTAACGATGGTCCTCTATTCGTCTAAGCTCCATTAACCTATCCAGGAGTTTCTTTGAAGACCCTATTCATTCCGCATGCACTACTGTCGCCGGCGGCCAAATCTACTCACTCTCCACTCTTTGCGTAAAAGACTTATCCCTGACATCCCCTCTGTACCGACTTCTAAGCACCTTAAAAATGTGCCCTCCTGTGCTAGCCATTTCAGCCCTGGGAAAAAGCCTCTGAATATCCACACGATCGATGGCTCTCAACATGTGATGCACTGTCGAAGGATACAATCCGGTGGGAGACCCGTTTGTTCGAGATGGATTGGGAGCGACGTTCGGAAGGTGGTGCGTGCTTTCCCATTGACCGCGGACCAGCCCGCGAGTGACAAGGAAGTGCAATTTGATATCCATCTGGTGCACATCTGACTGTTAAATTTAAATCTCCCTTCTTCTCTTTGCTTTTATTTTCTAACCCTTGTATGTTAAGATTCTAAATGTAAATTAATCGAATGCATTGTGCTGTCTATTAATTCGTGGCACTAATTTGTTACAGTGTAGAAAATTACACAGCATGCATATAAACCGGGGGTCAGAGGCGGGAGAGCCGTTTCAATCTCACGAGGTTGGCGGGACATGTGAGTGGTTTCCATAGACCTAAACAGCCCTGGAGACCTTGGGTTTCAGTACATATACGTCTCCGTATACCATGAGATTCATTTTCTTGCTGGCGTACTCAATAAATCAATAATGGAGATAACGACCATAAAAGAGACATGAAAGACCGCAGGTGCTGAGGCGTTCAACCGGAAGAGTAAAAGCACTAAACACAACTGATCTCTGTTTTTAACGTTTTCAGCCATCGAACTGCCGGTCACTAAAAGATTTTGTTTTAATTATCTCGCGACATTCTCTGTAATCTCTGGGGAGTACTATGACTGAAAAAAAAAACACAACTTATTTCAGAGGAAGTCAAATCACCCCGTCGGCCACCAAACATCGTTCTGCTGTCAAATCCCATTCCGACATTTGGTGGGAAATAACTGATCCTCTCGAGCATGCCTGAATAGACTTTTCTACCATGTGCTGCTGCCACAGCCACGGCTCATTAGATACTTCCGTTAACGAGCAGGTGTACAGGTGTACCAAATAAAGTGGCTGTTGAGTGTATGCCATCAATGGCGATATCACATATTCAGACCGGCTCAAACAAGCCCAGAGGAAAATGGAATTCATATGCAAACGGCCGGTTGAAGATCGATGCAGTTTCAGACGAAATCTGAACGTTTTGACGGTGAAGAATATAGAGCATAAATAACAGGTCGTAGGAGTACAATTTGGCCATACCACCGAGTCTAATCCGCCATTCCATCACAACTGATTTAATTCGCCTTCTTAACCCCGTTCGCTTCCCTTCTGCCCATATCTTTCGAAACCCTTTGTAATTGACATCACTGCAGCCTCCGCTTTAAACAAAGGGACATCCAGACTGACTTCAATCTACTTCATCACGTGATTGTATTCTCTGTAAAGTTATGTTATACAATCGTGATTCATTTTCTGTGGTCTTAATATATTTAAGAAAAGTGTTACGCTGGCTGTTTGGCCTGAGAGAGAGAGAGGGAGAGAGAGAGAGAGAGAGAGAGAGAGAGAGAGAGAGAGAGAGAGAGAGAGAGAGAGAGAGAGAGAGAGAGAGAGAGAGAGAGAGAGAGAGAGAGAGAGAGAGAGGGGGGGGGGGGGGGGAGGGCGAGGGAGATCATCCTGACACTGTTTCCCTGTGCCTGACCGATCAACAGATTGCCAATTAATCGGAGAAGAGGACTGCGACGTGATAAACGGCTTAGTCAATGATTAGCCGCTGGTAATGGAAGGGAAGGCGGTTTTAAATATCGGGGAGAGTTAACAGGCAATTCCTTTGTCCATCTCAGGAACTGAAGAAGTGCGGGTGGTTTCTTGTCTGCGGCGCAGCTGGACTTGGCTGATGTCTTATTGTTTTTGAGCTTTTGTTTTTCTTTCAAACAGAAACTTGATTGAGGATCCGAGATTCTTAATTCAGTTTCAGGAGCAGTTTCGAGATGAATGAGAGTGGATAATCTGAACGAGACTGAGGAACTTCACTCACACCAACACGGATAACACCAGAACCAGCCACCTCCACTTGTCAACTGTTCGGAGCTTTCCGACTACTCGAGAGGTATTTAGCAATTTGGAGATTGATATCAATATTTTACCTGCAGGGCTAATATTGTAATGCTGATTTGTAATGACTATGATGATAGTTGTTGTAAACAGTATCGTGACAATATTTACATTATTCATGTTCCATCTCCTTTCACTTTCCTCTTTTAATTCAGCATATTGCGGCACATTTTAAGCATTGAATAATGTAAGTAAGATGTGTTAGGAATGACTGTATCTATTAAATAAGTTGTTGCTTCTCTATCTTGTATTATTATATCGGAACGCTCATGTAATTACTGATCGGTACGATCGATACACGTATCGATACGGTACGTATAAATAGACGGAATCTGACTTGGTATTTACAATAAGTTGTTGTGTCCTTTCTGCTTCTCGGTAGCTGGTGAAAACCTCATGTCCGGACACAGCCAATCACGCTTATTTCTCATTTGCTCTGAACTTTCAGACTATTCTGGTGCTGCTTAATATTGTAGCCTTCTGGAGATGTCCATAAGGATTACTGCGTAGGTATTTTTCTGATTGGACGGCGGTCATCAGTGGAGTTCCGCAGCAATCGGTGTCTGGGACCGCTTCTTATCGCGTTGTTCGTCAATGATTTGAATGACGAATATGTTTGCTTTATGGGAGGGCTTGTGGATCATGCGGAGGCAGAGGGAAGTGCAGGTGGAACTGAGCAACCACGGTGTTTGCAGAAGGAGTGAGACGGACTGCAGAAATAGGCAAATAATTTGCAGAATGAAAATAATGCAGGGAATTGCGTAATCTCACACTTTGGCAGAGGGAATAAAGGCGTGGACTATCCCGTATATTGGAAGACCGACTGAAATGAAAAAAATCCGAGAAAAATTGAATTGAAAAATCACAGCTGAAGATCAATTGCAAAGATTCCCTGCAGAAAAATCGGCATTTTGAGTTCGTGTTGTGGAAGCCAAATGCATGTTCCCATTTATATTCAGGGAACTGCGTATAGAAAAGCAACACCTTAGCTACGTTTTAAACTGTATACTCCTTTCTCGCTGCGTTACAAGCCCGTGGCACTGGTAGCAAACTTAAGATCAGGACCCTGGAGATTCTGGTCTTTAACTGAGCTCTTGCTTCTCCGAACCGCCTGTGCACTGTATCGTCACTCATCGTACACATGTCATCGGTACCTACGTAGACCATAATTTCTCGTTGTTCATCCTCCCAGTTAAGAATGCTGAGGACTGGATACTACCAATATAGCCTGCCTTCCCCCGACCAACTCAGCACTCCTAATCTCACCACGCACCGCCGACTTCTCTTCTGAGTTACAGAGGTCAACTGAGTGCCCGAGACGCGGTCACTGTGACTGAACACTGTTAGGTCATTCCGCCGCCCCCAATCACCACAACACTATCCAAAATGTTGAAGGAGATGGCCAGAGGGAAACTCTGCCCTGGCCCTTTCAGCCGTTTGCCCTTCCTGACTGTCACACAGTCTCCTGTGCCCTGCCAGCCCTGGGTGTAACTCCCTCTCTGTATATCCTTGTCCATCACCACTTCAGCCTCCCGAGTGATATGGAGCTCCTCCATTTCCAGTTCCACCACCTTAACTCGGATTGTCAGAAGCTGCAGCTGAATGCAGCTCTCGCAGATGACGTCGTCAGGGTTACTGGAGTTCTTCATGCCTTCCCAGATCTCGCAATAGGAGCATTCAACTATCCTTCCTGGTATCTCTGCTATCCTATCTGAACAGATATAAGGAAGAGATTGAAAACAATCTTAACCAAGTGTTTTCCTTTTCCTTGCCTCCTTTGACTGAAGGTTCCATGAGCTGAGGCATCGGCGAGTAAAAGCATGAAGACCACATGATTGACGGTCCATTCAGACGTGGGCTATTGCGTTTGCCCCTGCCGTCCTCTTGCTAATCAATCGCAAACGTCACCTGGTCGCTGGCCAAAGATCTTTGTTCACTGTAAGGACCCGGTGTTACCTTCAATACACCGGCTGATTGAAGTCCTCGCCTCCCAAATCACCCGACGTCCCTATTGGCCGCTGGTCAACGCTCTTTTTCTCAAAATTATTATTACGAAATTATCTAGCACGATTTTAATTTCAATCTACCTATGCAAATATAGGCCGGATGGTGGCGCAGTGACATCAGCGCCGGACACGGGAACGAAGGGTCCCGTGTTCGAATCCAGTCAATCCGTTCCCGGGCAGGATTTCTACACCTGCTTGGTTGAGGGTCGAGCTCGAAACCTGGCCTCGCCAAAAAACAATAAAAGACGAAAAATAGTGCGCTGTGAGAAGGACGTGGCGGACCACTCACAAAAAAAAGGAACTATAATTTAATATCGATGCAATAATTATTTTAATCTGCTAATATCATTATTATTGTTTTCTTTTGTTCATTATTTGCTGCCTGTACCTTCCTTTCCAGACTAGTTGTATGCCAGTGTCTCACTGTGTGTAAATAAGTAAGTTTCGTAATTTTGTGTCCACTTACTGACACGACACGCATCGGTGGACAGCCGACTGCCGGGATTATTAGATAAATTTTCCAAACTGCATTTGTATTGCTTCTCTGAGGGTCTGCAAATAAACAGTTAACTACACGAGTAATTCAGCAGTACTTAATTAAGTAAGTGTCCGTGGGAATTTTCGACGTCACCGCGGAGGTGTAGCTGCTGGTGAATTGTTCTATTAATATGTCTCCTTCTCAACGACAGTCTCCGTCAGAGCCGTCAATCTACGCTATCAGACATCAGAGGGCTTCAGAGAGAGAGAGAGGACAGAGGCTGGATCGGGAGCAGAAATCTGGATTATTCCAGCAATGGACCTATAAAATGCATCGCAGAACACTGCAGCATCTGTAAATAATATTTTCCGGGCGTATCCATATATGGTTAAAACAAATAATGGAATTCCGTTGGACTTTCGAATCTATCAGGCGCTTCAGACCGTCAAAATGGTTTACTATCCTGTACTCGCCATTGTAGCTGTCCCTGGTAAGTGTCTCGTCTATTCCTCGTGATTAACGTTGAAAAGTATGAGTCAGCTTCTCTTTCCTACCTGTCTTCTAACGACGTGCTAATTGCATGGCAGGTCTCTCAAACCGGTACCGCTTCAGCAACACCGGCTGAGTGAATTATGGATGTTCGCTCTCCAGCTTTGGGGCTGTTAGCGTCCCGGTTACTTCTCTGTCAGGCAAACGTTATCTGTGTCTCTTTTCCTCGCAAACACTGCCACCTAGTGACCTTTCATGCACATTCACTCCCAGAGAAGCAAGTTCGAGCTCCCACAACCTCCCCGCACAGTGCGCACCCTCCAATCTAGGCAGTATTCCGGCAAATTACATCTGCACCTTTTGTGATGAATACACATGTTTCCGGTGCTTTATGTTCCACAGTCCATTTGGGACGTGGTGGGAAAATTTAACTTTCTCGCTGTTTGTTGGAGGGGACTGCATCGAGGGAAGGAAGGAAGGAATGAATGAAGGAATAAATAGATAGATAGATAGATAGATAGATAGATAGACAAATAGACAGACAGATAATATATAATAAGTACTTGAAAGCCCCACCTGATAAAGAGAATGCGGTCACGTGGTCATCACTACTGCCATGATCTACCACCTACACAAACAGTGCAGTGGAATCTGTGAGCCTGCAGACGGATATCGACTGTTTATGCGAAACTTCTAGCGTCCAGGCGGAATGAGCACAATGTTGCTTAAAGCGAAGCCACCTACCTGGGAGGAACAAATGGAAGAACAGCATACAATTAAGTGGTAAACGATTGCAGTATGCTGCCGTGTGGATATACTTTGGAGTGTTTGTTCTTCAATCACAAAAGGTTGGTTTGCAACAGCAGCAGGCTAACAAGAAGGCAAATGGGATATTGGCCTTCATTGCTACAGGGGTGAATTTAAGAGCAGGGAGGTTATACTGCAACCTCACAAGTTACTGGTGAGGCGGTATCTGACGTATTGCGTGCAGGTCTGGTTTCCTGACTTGCGGAGGGATTTACTGGCGTTGTAGTGTTCACCATTTTGATTCCAGACATGAGGTGGCGAGACTATCAGGAGAGATTTAACTGCCTGGGACTGCGCACACTGGAATTCAGAAGGATCAGAGACGATCTTTTGGCAACATATAAAATTATGAAATGGATAGATAAAACAGGGGCAGGAAAATTGTTTCCAGTGGTAGGCAAGTCTAGAACTATGGGACATTGACGGAAGCTTGTGGGCAGCGAACGTAGGACGGAGATGAGGAGGAACTGCTTTTCAAAGAGGTCAAGTCAAGTCAAGTCAAGTCCCTTTCATTGTAATTTCGACCATAATGCTGGTACGGTACGTAGTAAAAAATGAGACAACGTTTTTCAGGACCGTGGTGTACAGGACTGCGTAAAGTGCACAACGCAGTGAAGGCATTACAATAAATAATAAATAGGACAATAGGGGAGTAAGGTGTAAACACAGGCTCTGGGTGTTGAGGAGTCTGATAGCTTGGGGGAAGAAACTGTTACATGGTTTGGTCGTTACATAGTTTGGAGAGACAGAATGCTTTGGTGCCTTTTTTCTCAGACGACAGGAGGGAGAAGAGATTGTACTAGGGGTGCATTGGGTCCTTCATAATGCTGTTTCCTTTGCGGATGCAGCGGGTAGTGTAAATGTCCGTGATGGCGGGAAGAGAGACCCTGATGATCTTCTCAGCTGACCTCACTATCCGCTGCAGGGTCTTGTGATCCGAGATGATGCAATTGTTGAACCCGAGGAATTCTCTGCCCAATGATGCACTGGAGGCTACCTCAGTAAATATATTTCAGAGATGTGTGGATAGACTTTTGCGTAGTAGGGTATTAAGGGTTTTATTGGGGGTGGGGAGCAGATAGATGGAAATGACTCCATGGTCGGAGCAGCCATGATCATCTTCAATGGCGGCGCATGCCAGTCCGAACAGATGGACTAATCCGGCTACTATTTCTTCAGTTCTTCTGCTCTAATGTTCTCTCGTGTTTACAGTTTAAGGAAGTTGAATTTCTGTCACTGTGATAGTCGGTACATTAAACAGTTCATTATCACGTCCTGTTTTCAAATCTTTCTCCTGACGCCAAAGATCAGAACACATTCCAGCCATCGATTGTTATCACTCCTTCGCCCATAGGGCTCTGGGAGCTGCATTCGCCCGTTCAAACACCGATCCTTCTCCGCCATTCCATGATAGCTGATTGATTATACCTCTCACCCATATTCTGGCGCCCACTCCCCGTATCCATAGACACCCCGATGAATCAAGAGCTATTCCTGCAAATGACTCCAATGAGCTGACTCTCACAGCCATCTGTGACAAAGAATTCCACACATTCTCCAGCCTCGGTCTAAAGAAATTTCTACCCACATCTGTTCTAAAGTGATTTTTTTCTATTGGAAAACCTCGTCTTCAGTTGTAGACTCCCCCAATTCAGAAGCTACCCAATCCACATCCACGATATCTAGGTGTATCGATATCCAATGATTTTCAATGAGATCCCCCGCATTCTCCTGAACCTCAGCAGGTACATTATAATCACAACCGATTTAATAATGGCTCCCGATAATCTCCTTAGAGGATACATTCATGCCATGCCATTTCTACTCTCGAAAGTGCTATCGATTAAAATAATTGTTTTTAAATAATGTTTCCACCCAAATGCGTGTTAATGGTCTTTTTCTCACTCCGCACAGTGAACGTGGTGACAATCGTCATCCTGTCGCGGGGAAAGTGCGGTCTCTCCAAAGGCATCGCAAGGTACCTGGTTGCCATGGTAGCAGCGGATCAGCTCGTAGTTCTCTTCGATCTGGTATTGAGCAAGATTCTGATGATGTTCATGACATTTGAGTTTATAGTCTGGTTAGCACGTGTTCCCGTGTGTACAATCCACGCCGTCGTGTTCTACGCCGCCACGGACTGTTCTGTCTGGTTCACCGTCACTTTCACCTTTGATCGATTTGTCGCCATTTGTTTTCAGAAGCTGAAACGACAATACTGCACCGGGAGAGCGGCGGCTCTGGATCTGGGGACAGTGACTGTGCTGAGCTGCGTAAAGAACTTTTTCTGGTACTTTTTTTTAGAAGGGCCGTATTCGTTATTATTTACTTCCGTGCTCTGTTACCCTCAGCTGACACCTTTTCTGGTGATTCATCACCTCTTCACCCCAATCTTACCGTTTATCCTGGTTCTGATGCTCAACAATTTAACCATCAGGCACGTCTTAGTGTCCAGCCGATCCCGGAAGAGACTCCGTGTTTCTCGCGATGGCGAGGCGCCCATCGACCCGCAGATGAAGAACCGCAGGCAATCCCTCCTGTTACTGCTGGTGATGTCGGGGAATTTCATCCTGCTGTGGGCGCTGCTGACGGTGTATTCCGTATGGGATAGCTTCATTATTTACTTTCCATGGGACCCCCCGGAATCTCTGAGGGAGCTGGGCTACATGCTGCAACTGCTGAGCTGCTGCACCAACACGGCCCTTTACGCCGTGGTCCAGGCCAGGTTCATGGTGCAGCTGAAGGAGACGGTGAAATCGCCCTTAAGTCTCATGACAAACTTCACTCGGCGTTGTCACGACCGCATTTATCATCGCTGACGCTTCTCCCATTCCGCGGCAGCATTCCCATTTCGTCAGTGGCATGTGAATTTCCACTGAGGCTGTGAACAACCCCGATAAGCTACCGTACTCCCCTATACCCGAGAGAATCGGGGACGTGTTCCCAATCTGCCTCCACTTTGCTCTTTCCAGTTTACTTTCTTCACGAGCTCCCTGTAATGTCTGCTTCCGTTCCACCAATTTGGTGATTCGACCGATATTTGCATGAGATGCCTTGCCATCGACATCGGAACACCAACGTATTTCCCTGCCGGTATTTCGTGCGGCCCGAATGCCTGCTCAGGTACGCCCGGTGCAGCTCAATCTGTTTCCTCTGGCGAGAGCTTTTGGTTCCAAGCGCCCCAGGTATTGAACAGTTCCGGAAGACTGGTTACCATGGACAGACTGCAAATCTCCTCTTGATCGGGGGTTCTTTACAATCTGTCTCTCACCCTGAGAATAATTCAGTAACTCGCACTCGTAAAACCACTCGCCCAATCGCCGTTCGTCCGGTTCAAGCAGCAAATGCCATCACAATGCCTTCTGGTAAATGAAATATATTCTTTGTGCAGCAGAGGTCCAATCTATCGAATTGGATTGAGTACATTAGGTAGGTGGGAAGGTGATTGCTGAGGAAAAACGCAGTATGCCTGTTTATTTATTCAGATTCGGCAAAACTGTGAGATGCTGTGAGAAGTATGGCTCCAGGATAAATACCTCAATTGGTCTGGTTACATCAGAGCTGTTTCCCACTGCTTCGTCAGGAATAGCATCTTGCAGTGGAGTATTCCTCCTGAGATATTGATTTGTACGTAAACTCCCCGGAAGGCCGACGCGCATCTTTCGTTCAAGTTCGACAGTGAGTTGTTCCGGGGTTTCTGGTGTACTTCACTGACTCGGATGTAGGCAAAATAGTTGACTTTCAGATGACCCCCCACCCAAAAAAACACATTTGCTTTGAGACATACACAAAGTGACGGAGGATCATCGGGCAGTAATTTCACATTAATTCTACAGAGCAAGACCTCTACACAGAGAGTAGTGGGTGCATGGGGTTCACTTCCTGGGATGGTGGTAGAGGCAGTAGGACGAGTGACCTTGAGGAGATTCTGAGCCAGACATGTGCCTATGAGGAAGTCCTAATTGCCAATTACTTTTCTTCGATCCTCCCGGGTTTCCTAATTTCCTGTAGATGTGTCTCCAGCGAAAACTTCTGCTGTTTATTCATTTCCATAGATACAGCCTGTCCTTCTGTGTTCCTCCAGCATTTCCTGTGTTTTTCAAACATCTGCAATTCCCTCGTGTTTCTCCTCCTTTAGTTCTTTTCTGGCTTCTTTTCACTCCTCTTCTGTCTCGTTCGTCCCGAACTTGCGAGGTTTTACATACTTCCCCCTTTTTCCTTGAGTAAATTCATCGTATCGCCAGGCAGCTGTCGAGGAATCTATGTATATTCAAGGCAGACTTTGATAGGTTCCTGCTTCGTCAGGGCATGAAGAGATACGGGGAGAGAGCAGGACCAGAAGGATTAGTGGGAAATGGGACCAGTCATGTTTAAATAGTGGAGCAGACTCGATGGGTGAAACTGCTTAATTCTACTCCGATATCTTATGGATACATAGAGGAACGGAGAGCAGAGGAGGCTGACACAAAACAGCAGGATTCGACCATTCGCGAACATCGCGACTGACCGGACGTTACAACAAAGGTCTTTTCAATTCCATCCGTCTGACATCAGAATTCTCTTATGAAACTCCACATTAAATATCCGGGACAGTCAATTCCTTAGCTTCGCCACTCGGTCGCTGTTGAAATTCCATCTCATCTCTATTCTGAGTGGACCAGTCTGTTCTGAGTTTGTGCCCCCTGTTCCCAGACTCCTCCACATCCACTCTATCTTGGTCGTTTTAATATTTCATAGATTTCAATGAGGTTCCACCAACATCCCTCGTTCTTCTAATCTCCAGCGAGTACTGGCCCAGATCTTCATTCGTTATACCTTTAATTCCCGCGGTTACTATCGTGTCCTCCACTGGGCCTACTACAATTCTATTTGAACTGTGTTTGGAAGGGGTGGCTGCCGAATGGAGCGGGAAGGGTGGATGGATAAATTGCATTGCTCTGAGCATTGCCACAGCCTACGAGAATCTGCTGGAATGGCCATGAAATGGGGAAAAGCATCAGATAGAATATCCGAGATTTACCTGCCCGGTTCCTCACAGCGACGACACAAATAGAGCTGGGTGAGTAATTGAAACTGCTGTGAGCCAAATCAAATGTGGGGTTCGAATCGGCAAACCGGAGGGAGTGGGACAATCTGACTGAATAGGCCCACAGCAACAACCTCTCGCTCAAAGTCAGCAAAATCGAAGAAGTGATTATTGACAAAAGGAAGAGTAATCCCGAGATACATCAGAGGTGCCAGTGGTCGGTATATTTAAATTCCGTCATCGTTTCAGAAGATCCGTTCTGGGGCAAGCGCGGAAGTGCCATTACAAAGAAGGCAGGAGAGCACATCCACATCCTTCGAACATTGCGCAGATTCGGGATGGCATGTTAAAGTTTGTCAAACCTCTATTCATGGGCTTTTGAGAGCACCGACTGGTTCTGTCAAACCCTGTTATGGACCAATGCACAGGGACAGGAAAAACCTCGGGCACAGTCCATCAAAACGGACAGTCCTCCTCACCATTGAGCACATCCTCAAAGAACGTGAAGTGAAGAGAGCAACGCCGATCATCAAGGACCTCCACCAACCGGGACATACACTCTCCTCGATGCTGCCATCTCGAGGGAGCAAACGGGTTGCTGCTATCGGGAAGGAGGAAAGGGGGTCGCAGTTCCCACACAACCAGTTCACGAACAGTTGTTACCCAGCAACTGTCGGGCTCATGAACCAGCCGGGATAACCTCACTAACCTGAAATCCGAAATTATTCCACAAGCTATGGACTCATTTTCAATGACTTTACAAATCAAGTTCTGAGTGTGTTTTTTTTTTTAAATTTGGCCATCAAACTGTATCCCTATCTATCCATCCATCCATTCTTTGTTCAGTAATTTATTTATGCCCTGTTTGCTCAATTTGTCATCTATTGCAGATTGTTTATTTTCTCAGTTTTGGCATGGTACAGTTGCATTTCTCTTTTGTACTCTGGATGCCATCAAGAAAAGTAACCTCAACGTAGTATTTGGTGAAATAACACGCTTTGATAACAAACTTACTTTGACTTTGACGGGACCGTATGTTCATTGACCCGATTGAGAGAGAACAAAAGAGCTTGGAATTGAACGTTAAACCTGTTAATGGAGTGGGGATTGATGGAACACGAGGAGAGAATGCAGTACAATGGGAAGATCACGTGCTCGAAGGAAATCGAGGCAGCGAGTACTACAGTGGGAGGAATACAGTGAGGTCAGCTGCAGGAAACCAAAGACTTGTAGGCTGTGCTCGTCAGTCGTCCCGCCGACAAGTAATTTGCAGAAGGGTTTCAGGATGTTCTAAAGGTAAATGAGTCAGGCAGAGTGATCAGCCCTGGGATTAATGACAAACGGAAAAGCAAAACAACAGTAAATAAAGGGCATGCGAATGGAATATTTAGATATTCCATAAAATCATTAGAAGAAGGAGCAGAAATAGCCCATTGGGCTATCGAGTCTTCTAAGACAGCCTATCATGGCAGATCCAGAACTCACTCAAGCATATCGAACTAACTTCACGCCGTATTATTTGATGCCCTGATCGATCAGGCTGCGATCGATTTTCACCTTCAATATCTGCACGTCCACGGACTCCTCAGCAGCCTGTTCTGAAGTGTCGCGGCTCATTTGTGAGTTTGTGTCCTCCAGTGAATGATACATCCACCAGAGGAAACAGTCACTCCACATTGACCCAATCTAGTCCTTTCAACATTCTGCGGGTTTCAATGAGATGCAGCCCCATGATTCTAAAGTCCAGCGAGTACAGGCCCAGAGCTGTCAAATACTTCTGTTATGCTAACCCTTTTCCGAGAATTGTCATCATCACCCTCCTCTGAACTCTGTTCAATTAACAACAAAAATCCTTTCTGAAATATGGGACACCAAACTGTTTGCAATACTCTCAAGTGTGGCCTGACTATTGTCTTATAAACCGTCAGCATTAGTTCCTTGCTTTTATATCCCATTCCCCTTGAAATAATTATCAACATTTCATTTCCCTTCTTTACCACCGATGTAATCACTAAACTATTCTTCTGGAAATCTGAAGCGAGTACTCCTGAGTCCTCCTGCACCTCTGGTATTTGCATTTTCTACTCATTTAGGTAATAATCTGTCCTATTCTTTCATTTTACCAAAATACATTTTCGTACATTTTCCAAAACTGTATTCCATCTGCTACCGCCCTCCCCATTCTTCCAATTTGTCTAAGACTTGCTGCAAACTCATTGCTTCCTCAGCACAACCTAGCCCACCCCCACCTATCTTCATATCTTCCGCAAAGTTTACCAGAAAGGCATGAATTACATTATCCAAATCATGGACAAACAAGGTTAAAAGTCAATGTACCGATTCTGACCCTGAACCTCACATCTAGTCACCGGCAGCCAACCACAAATGGCCCCCTTTATTCCCACTCGTTGCCTCCTGCCTGACATCCATTCCTCTGTCAACGCCAGTATCTTTCCTGTAACTACATAGGATTTTACCTTGTTAAGTAGCCTGATGTGTGGCACCTTATCAAGCACCTTCTGAAAATCCAGGTAAGTGACATCCACGGCCTCACCTTTATTCCCGCTGTTTATCACTTCTGGAAGAACTCTAACAGATTTGTCAGCCTACATTTCCATTCAGAGAAACCCTGCTAACTTTGGCTTATTTTCTCATTAGTTTCAAAGAACCTTGTATCTCATCCTTAATAATGGACTCCAACACTTTCCCAGTTAGATTAAGCTAAATGGCCTAAAATTCCCTAGGAGATTTATCCACCTTAAGACCTTTGTGTTTTCCGAGCACTCTTTCATTTGGCACAACAATGACACTCACTTCCCGTCCCTGACACTCTCGGAACTCCAGCATACTGATAATGCCTTCCACAGCAAACACTTATACAAAAAACCCGCTAAGCACATGGGTCATTTCTTAGCCCTCATTGCTGCTTTATAGTCGTAAATAATGAACATTAGCTTTCAATTGCTAGGTCTGGCTAGGAACAACAATATATGGAGTTATATAAACCACATTATCAATAATTCAATGGGGACCATTTTAGGGACAGTGCCCATAATCGCAGAAGTTTCAAGGTTGCTATAGGGTGTGATTAAAATGGTCTTCACGGGACAGCGCTCAGTTGGCCGAATGCCGGATATAAATGCATTAGGCAGGAACTGGGGAACGTTCATTAAGAAACGCCGTCGGGTCTAAGTCCACACATGACATTTGGATATATTATAATATCGATCTAGTAACAGCATGTTTTTTTGTTTATGAAGATGGAGCTAAGTTAGAAGAAAGACAATGCAATGTTCGAAAAGTTAAATGTTTTGAAGCATTGTAGATACGGACAGGAGAAACAAATGAATTTTAATGTTTCGTCATGCTATATCGATACAGACATGCGGAGGTTAACAAACAAAGAGGGAATGTTGAAACAACGGATATTGAGAAGGTATATGAGCAGCAAATAGGGAGCGAGAGAATGGCGTGCCTTTTACGGAGGAAAGCAGGGTATCTGGAGACAAGGTGTTCGGAATATCCTTGATGATTATTTAACAACGGTATTCGATACAGAAACGGATACATTGAAAGAAAAATTCAGGAGGCGTTGGATATTATTATACGGTACGATGGTACTGTGACAAAGGTGTTGAGTCATTTTAGCGAACCCACTATGCATTGCGTCAGTATCCCGCTGCGCCATATTCTGGCCTCTTTCTCCACCATCTAGGTGCATCCACTGAACCCCCTGTCGGGTCCTGCAACTGTTCAATCCCCTGTATCTCCTCCTCTCTCTCTTCCATTCCAAGCCACTGCGTTGGACTCAGTTCCGGAGACCAGGCCACTGCGGCATTCTCATGGGCGGTTGTCCCGCCAACAATATCCAAGACGATAAAACTTTTAATGGTGGGAATAACTGTAGAGTGTTCTGTAATGCCTGTTTATTGCTTTTCCTTCTCATGTCGATCACACAGTTACCTGGCACCTGGAACTGAGCGTAACACCTCGCTCTCCCGTAAAGAGCCGAATGACACTGACCGACAGCTCCAGATTACGACATAAAAAATGATTATCTTGTTGCACCGTTACAGACTGTCAGATTGTAGGGTGTAGTGGCCATCACTGAATCGTGGCTGAAGGCTGGTCGCATTTCCGAACATTGTCCAAGGCCAGACGTTGCATCGGAAGGATAAGAAGTATTGCAGAGTGGGTAGCGTGGCTATGCAGGTAAAGAATGGGATCAGCTTACTGGAAAGATGTGAGATAGGATCGTAAGCTGTGGAAGCATTGTGAGTTCTGTAAAGAAACTGACAGGGTAAATGGATCCTCATGGGACACAAAGACAGGCCTCCCAACAGCAACTGGAATACAGAGCACAGATTTCAACGGGAAAGAAATGTGTGCATTAAAGTCGATGTTATGATAGCCACGGGATTTGTCTACATGCAGTTCGATTGGTTTGGCTTCTTTGTGCAGACTATCCTGAAGCCGACTTGCGGATCAGCTGTACTGCATTGGCTGCGGTGAAATGAATCAGAAATGATTAGACAGCTTGAGGTAAACGGTAGGAGGCAGTGATTACAATATAATTGCGTTCAATTTGAAATATGATAAGGGGAAATGAAAGTCTGATGCAGTAGTATTTCAGTGAAGTGAAGGAAATTACAGTGATGTAAGATGATGGCTAAAAGAAATTGAAGAAGATGCTGTCAGGATTGTCAGGAGATGGCAGATGAGCTAAATGTGTATATGGCATCCAGCTGCACTGTGGAAGACACTAACCGTTTGTCTGTTGTCGTACTGTGTGAGGGAAGAGAAGTGGGTGCAGGTACTGTTACAAGAGAGAAGATGCTCAAGCACTTGAAAGACTTAAGGGTGCATAGGTCACCCGGGTCAGATCAATGGTACCTTCGTGTTCCAAAAGAGTAAGTGCAAGAGATGGCATAGGCATTAAAATCACTGGAATTTGGCACGGTGCCAGAGGACTTAAACACTGTGAATACCACCTCAGTCTTTAGGAACGGAGGAAGGTAGCAGAAAATGAATTATGGACCAGATAGCCTGAACTAAGTGTTTGGGAAGATGTTGTATATATATCAACGGTAAAAAATGACGGAATAGATGGCTTTGTTGCCAGGTTTGCAGATTGTACGGAAATTGGTGTAGGGGCAGGTACAGTTGAGGAAAAAGGCCGTTTGTAGAAAATTTAGAGAATCGGCATGAAAGTGACAAGTGAAATGCAATGTTAGAAAATGCATAGTCATGCGCTTTCGTAACAGTTTAAATGTGCAGACTATTTGCTAATCGTGGAAAAATTCCAGCGAACTGAGGTGCAAAGGGAAATTGGAGCCCTTTTGCCGAGCACCTAAAAGGTTAACATGCGGATAGAGTCAGAGATAAGAGAGAAAAATATAATGTTAGCATTCCTTTCAAGAGGGCAAGGAAACAGAAATAGCGAGCTTTGCTAAGATTTTACAAGGCACTGCTGAAACCTCAGCGTGTGTATTGTGAGCAGTTTTCGGATCATCTTCCAACAGAATACGTGCTGGCATTGGAGAGGGACCAGACGTACTTATCTAGGACGGTTCCAGGAATGAAAGAGTTGTCATACAAGAAACATTTGATGCTGCTGGGTCTGTACTCGTAGGGCTCCGGAGGAACAAAGTGGGATCTCAATTCAACCTTTAGAATGTTGAAAAGCCTCGGAGAGAGGATGTGGAAATGATGTTCTCCATGGTTGGTGTGTGTAGGACGCCTCAGAAAAGAGAATCATCCGTTTCAAACAGTGATGTGGGGGACATTTGTTCGCCGGGAATGGAGAAATTGTAGCATATATTACCACATTCAGCTGTCAGTAGGAGTTTTAAGGAAGAGATTTCTGGGTTGATGATTGGACACTGCATCAAATTGTACCGGGAGAAGGCCGGGGAATGGCGATAAGGAAAGGAAATAAATTATCAGCTATGATTGAACAGACTCGATGGAGCAAATGACCTAATTCCCCTCCTATATATGATGGTCTTAAGGCCTTGTGGTCTAAAATCTGTGAGAGTTACGGACGTTATTTTTCCGATTTTCCTTTGGCACCGACCCACGTTAATTGGATGCAAATGCCTGTGATGAAACGGGATCTGAATGAAACTATATAGAGAGAAAAAAAGTGACATACATTGCTGCTGTCAAGTTCTAATTAATGGTCCCGGCCCAAAACTTCATTCATTTCCAGAGATGTTGTCTGAACTGCTGAGCTCAGCGAGCATTCTGTGTGTGATTCCGTTCTAAGTTCAAAATTCAGAGCACAATGATTATCAGAGTACGATAATGCCCTGGTTCGTATGTTTATTGTTATGCTGTCAGGAAGGCAGCAGTGATAGAGGCTTCTATAGTTAGCGGGTTAAACATGCTATTCTGCGGACGCAGACAATAAACTGTGATGGTAGTTGGCCTCCCTGATGCCTGTGTCCGGGATCTTTCAGTGCATCCGAGATATGCTGCATTGGGAGGGAGGACAGCCAGACGTCGTGGAACATATTGGAACCAATGACATAGGTAAGAAAATGGTAGAGGTCCTGAAAGAAAATGACTACAGGGAGTAGGGGAGGAAGGTGAGAAGCAGGACAGCAAAAGTAGGGATCCCGAGATTACTGCCTGAGCCACGAGTCAGTGTATAAAGGAATTGAATGAGCTGGATAAATGCGACGCTGAGCATTGGAGCAGAGGACAGGGATTCAGATTTCTGGATCACTGGATCTCTTTTGCGGAAGATCTGTCCTGTACAAAATGGACGGGTAACACTTGAATCCCAGGGGGACCAATATCCTGGCGAAGAGGTTTGCTAAGGCTATTGCCGAGTGTTTCAAGTGGAATAGTTGTGGGTTAGGAACCGAACTGAAGAGACTGGGGAAGGTCCGGGTGGTTCCTAAATATAGAAAGTTTGTAGACAGTGCATCGGGGAGATAGGCAGGTGATAGAGAATGGATGCGTTCTGACTGACGGTTTGAGATGTGCCTAGTTTAAAGCAAGGAGTATTGTGAACAAAGTGGATGAGCTTGGAGCGTGGATCAGTACTTATGAAAGGGAATTATAAGGCTATCAGTCAAGAAATTGGAAGCTTAAATTGGGAACAGATGTCTCAGGGAATAGCACGGAAGAAATGTGGCAAATACTCAGGCAATATTTCTGTGGAGTTCTGCAAAGGTATTTTCCAATGAGAGTATGGTAAAGGAACCGTGGTGAACAAAGGCTGTAATGAATTTAGTCAAGAGGAAAAGAAAAGCTTACAACATGTTCAGAGAGCTAGGTAATGTTAGAGATCTGGAAGATTGTAAGGCTAACAGGAAGGACAATAAGAAGGAAATTAGTAGAGCCAGGAGGGGCTATGAGGAGGCCTTGGTGGGCAGGGTTAAATACAAACCCCAAGGTATTCTACAAGTTTGTGAAGAGCAAGAGGTTAGGACGTGAAAGAATAGAACCTATCAAGTGGAAGGTGTGTATGGAACCGAAGGGGGGTAAAAAACAGAAGTACTTAATGAATACTTTACTTCAGTATTCCCTATGGAAAAGGATCTTGGTGATTGTAGTGATGACTTGCAGCAGACTGAAAAGCTTGAGCATGTGGTTATTAAGAAAGAGGTTGTGCTGAAGCTTTTGGAAATCATCAAGTTGGGTAAGTCGCCGGGACCGGACGGACTGAACCCCAGGCTCCTGCGGGAGGCGAAGGGGGAGATTGTTGAGCCGCTGGCGATGATCTTTGGATCATCAATGGGGACAGGAGAGGCTCCGAAGGATTGGAGGGTTGCGGATGTAGTTCCTCTATTCAAGAACTGGAGTAGAGATAGCCCAGGAAATTATAGACCAGTGTGTCTCACCTCAGTAGCTCGCACGTTGATGGACAGGATCCTGAGAGGCAGTATTAATCAAAATATGGAGAGATATAATGTGATTAGGAGCAGTCAGCATGGCTTTGTCAACTGCAGATCTTGCCTTATGAGCCTGATTGAATTTATTGAGGATGTGACTAAATACTGTGATGAAGGAAGAGTAGTAGATATAGTGTATATGCATTTCAGGAAACCATTTGATAAGGTACCCCATGAAAGGCTTATTGAGGATATAAGCAGGCATAGGATCCAATGGGTCATTGTTTTGTGGATCCAGAACTGGTTTGCCCACAGAAGGCAAAGAGTGGCTGTAGACGGGTCATAATCTGCTTGGAAATCGGTCACCAGTGGAGTGTCACAGGGACCTGTTCTGTGACCCTTACTCCTCGTGACTTTTATAAATGACCTGGATGGGGAAGTGGAGGGATGGGATAGAAAAGTTTGCGGTTCTATTGCATCGCTGACGGTCTGCAAATAAAAGGTTAAATTCACCTTTCATTCTGTAGAACTTAATTTAGGGAGTGTCCGTCGGGAATCTTGACGTCACCGCGCAGGTGTGGCTGCTGGTTACCTGTTCTATTAATATGCCTCCCTCGTAACGACAGTTTCACTGAGAGCCACCAGTCTACACTATCAGAGTCCTGCGGGTCCAGATAGAGAGAGGACAGAGGCTCGAACGGGAAAAGGAATCTGGTGTATTCCAGCAATGGGTCTGCAAAATGCATCAAGGAACAGTGCGGCATCTGTAACTAATATTTTCTGGGCTTATCCAGATCTGTTAAAAAATTATAGAGGAATGTCGCTGGACATCCGATTCGTACTGGCGCTTAAGACCGTCAAAAAGGTTTATTATCCTCTGCTCGCCATTGTAGCTGTCCCTGGTAAGTGTCTCTTCTCTTCCTCGTGATTAACGTTTAAAAATATGAGTCAGCTTTTCTTTCATACCTGTCCGCTAACAGGTAAATTCATGGCAGGTCTCAGAAACCGGTACCGCTTCAGCAACACTGGCTGAGTGAATAACGGGCGTTCTCTATCCAGCGCTGGCGGTGTCGGCGTCCCGGTTACTCTTCCGTCAAGCAAACGTTGTCTATGCCTCTTAGCCTCTCAAACACTGCCACCAAGGGACATCTCTCATGCACCTTCACTCCAAGAGAAGCAAGTTCGAGCTCACTCAACCTCTCCCTATAGGGAGTGGTCTCCAATCCAGGCAGTGTTCCGGTAAATTTCATCTACACACTCTGTGAAGCATGCACATGCTTCTGGCGCTGAGGTGAACACAATTTCTGGTCGTTATGTTCCAAAGTCCAGTTGGGACCTGGTAGGATTAATCAGGCTTTCTCGAAGTTTGTTGGAGCGGACAGCTTCGCTGGAATAAATAGATAGATAGATAGATAGATAGATTGATAGATAGATAGATAGATAGATAGATAGATAGATAGATAGATAGATAGATAGATAGATAGATAGATAGATAGATAGATAGATAGATAGATAGATAGATAGATTGAAAGCCTCACCTGATAAAGAGAATGTGGCCACGTGGGCATCATTACTGCCATCATTTTCCGCCGACGCACATAGTGCAGAGGAATCTGAGAGTCTGCAGACGGTTATCGATTGGTATTAGGGTCTGTCAGGTGGTGAACAATGTTGCTAAAGGCGAGGTCATCCACTTGGGAAGGACAAATGGGAGAACAAAATATTATTTAAGTGGTAAACGATTTCAGTATGCTGCCGTGTGGAGGGTCATTAGAGTGTTTGTTCTTCAATCACCAAAGGTTATTTTGCAGCAGTAGCAGGCCAACAAGAATGGGGTATTGGCCGTCATGTTTCAATGTAATATACCTTCCCAGCGTTCGGGCTGTCGGGATTCCGGTTAGTTTTCGTTCAGACAAACGTTATCTATCCATTCTCTCCTCTCAAACACTTCCAACAAGTAACCTTCCATACGCTTTCACTCCAAAAGAAGCAAGTCTGAGAACAGGCAAACTCTCCTCACAGGGAATGCCCTCCCATCCTGTCAGCTTTCTTCTAAATTTCATCTGCACTTCCTGTTAAGCTTACACGTCCTTCCTGTACTGAGTTGACCAGAACTTCTGGGCTTTATTGCCGCCATAGTGATGAGTCCAGCTTGGTCAGGGCAGGATTGATCGACTTTGTACAAGTTTGGTGGAGCGGGCTGCATCACTGAATTAATAAATAAATAAATATATATCTTCATCAGTTATAGAGAATGAGGTCACGTCGGCATCATCACTGTCATGATCTGTCGCCGGATATTAATAGGTTAAGCGAAAGCACTGGCGTCTCGTATTTGGATTAAAATGGTGGAAATTGCGAGGTCATCCATTGAGAAGGACAAGTGGAAGAACAAGTGATAAACAATTGCAGGATGCTGCTGTACGGAGGGACTTTGCTTCAATCACAAAAAGGTTGGTTTGCAGGTGCAGCAAATGCGATTTTCGCCTTTATTGCCAGAGGGATTGAATTTTCGAGCAGGGATGTTTTGCTGCAGTTGCCCGAAGTACTGGTGAGGCGGGGTCAGTAATACTCTGAATTTCCGGTCTCTTAACTTGAGGAAGGATAAACTGGCTTTGTAGGAGATTCACCGGTTGATTGCAGAGTTGAGGTGGTTTGACTATGACGGAAAATTGAGTCGCCCGGAACTGTACTCGCCGGAATTCAGAAGGATGAGAAGAGATCATATAGAAACATATAAAATTATGAAAGGGATAGATAAGATAGAGAAGGAAAATTGTTTCCACTGGTAGGTGAGTCGAGAACTACGGGGCACAGCCTGTAGATTCTGGGGAGTAAATTTAGGACGGTGATGACAGGGAACTGTTTCTCCCAGGGGGTGGGGAATCTGTGGAATTCTCTGCTCAAACAGTGGAGGCGAACTCAATTGATATACTTAAAACGGCCTGGAATATATGTTTGCATAGTGGAAGACTTAAGGGTGATGAGAAAATGCATGTTTACGGCGCTGAGTCTGTGGTCAGATCAGCCATGATCAGCTTCAGTGCCGGAGCATGCCAGACCGAAAAGATGGACTATTCCTGCTCCAATTGCTAATGTTCTTATGTCCTCATTTTCCCTCACATTTGCAGTTGAGGGGAGTTAAATTTATGTCACCATGATACTTCGCATCTTAGTCAGTTCATTATTCTCTTAAAACGTAGACTTTGCAACTCTTTCTCCTGGTGCCAAAGATCAGAATACAATCCAGCCATCGATTGAGCAGAGGAGGTTTACAAGGATGTTGCCTGGACTGGGGAACATGCCTTATGAAAACGCGTTGAGTGAAGTCGACCTTTTCTCCGTGGAGCGAAGAAGGATGAGGGATGACCTGATAGAGTTCTATCAGATGATGAGAGGTATTAATCGTTTGGATAATCAGAGGGTTTTTCCATGTTCTGAAGATGGTTGCTATAAGAGTACAAAGGTTTAAAGTGCTTGGTAGTACGTACAAAGGAGATATCATGGGGATTTTTGTAATGCGGAGAGTTGTGAGTGTGTTGAATGGGCTGCCGGCAACGGTGGTGGAGGTGGACTCGAGAGGGTATTTTAAGAGACTTTTGGATAGGTACTTAGAGGTTAGAATAATAGAGGGCTGTGGTTCAGCCTCGTCATTCCTCAGTTGGGGACATGTTCGGCACAACTTTGTGGGCCGAAGAGCCTGCATTGTGCTGTAGATTGTCCATATTTCGATGTTTCTAGATCCGCCGTTATCACTTTCATTGCCAGATCATGCCTGCTCGAACAGATGGACTATTCCTGATACTATTGCTAATCTTCATATGTTTTCATTTTCCCTCGTGTTTACAGCTGAGGGGACCTGAAATTCTATTACCGTATTAGATGGCATATTAATCACTTTATTATTCTCTTAAACCCTCTCGGTCTCAATTCCTTTTTCTGAAGGCAAAGATCAACATACATTCCAGCCATTCATTAATATCCCTGATTAGCCCACAGGGCACGGCAGCTGAATTTAGCCATTCGAGAACCGAGTCTTCTCCATCATTGCTGATCTATCATCCCTCTGAACTACATTTTGGCGAATCCATGGACACCCCGACGAATCAAGAGCCTCTAACTCTTCGCTGATAAAGGTTCCAATGAACCGTCCCCCGTAGCCGTCTGTCGGGAAAAATTCCACACATTCACCAGTCTTTGTCTAAGGAAATTGCTCCTCACCTCTGCTCCTAAAGCATGTCGTTCTATTGCGAAATATCGTCTACAAGTGCAGACTCCCCAACTACAGAAGCTACCTCTCTAAGTCCACGATGTCTCGGCCTTTCAATATTTGACATGTTTCTGTGAGGTTCACCTTAATCTTCAGAACTTCAGCAAGTGCATTATATACACTACCGATTTAGTAATGACTCCCGATAATCTCCTCAGCAGAAATATTAATTCCATATTCATCTCTGCTCTCGGAAGTGTTGTCCATAACTGTAATACAATGTTTCCATCAAAATGATTGTTAATGCTCTTCATTTCTCTCCGCACAGTGAACGTGGTGACATTAGTTATCCTGTCGCGGGGTAAGTGCGGTCTCTCCAAAGGCGTCACGCGGTACCTGGTTGCCATGGTAGCAGCGGATCAGCTCGTCGTTCTCTTTGATCTGGTTTTGAACAAGATTCCGGTGGCTTACATTCCAGAAGAGATTTTCCGTTGGTCGCTTCGTGTTCCCGTGTGTCATATCCACGCCGTCGTGCTCTACGCCGCCACTGACTGTTCTGTGTGGTTCACCGTCACTTTCACCTTTGATCGATTTGTCGCCATTTGTTTTCAGAAGCTGAAACGAAAATACTGCACCGGGAGAGCGGCGGCTCTGGTTTTGGGTTCAGTGACTGTGCTGAGTTGCGTAAAGAACATTTTCTGGTACTTTTTGCTCGAAGGGTCATATTCGGTATTAGGTACGTCCCTGGTGTGTTATGGCAGTTACCGTTTATTATCCCCACCTCAGCTGGCAACATTTCTGGTGATTCATTTCGTCTTCACCCCAATATTACCCTTTATCCTGATTCTGCTGTTAAACATTTTAACCATCAGACACGTCTTCGTGGCCAGCCGAGCCCGGAGGAGACTCCGTGGTTCTCGCGATGGAGAAAAGCCCGCCGACCCCGAGATGAAGAACCGCAGGCAATCCCTCCTGTTGCTGCTTGCGATGTCGGGGAATTTCATCCTGTTGTGGGCGCTGCTGACGGTGTATTCCGTATGGGAGATCCTGAGTCTTACCGTTTTACTGATACCCCCGAAATCTCTGCGGATGCTGGGCTACATGTTGCAACCGCTGAGCTGCTGCACCAACACAGCCCTTTACGCCGTGGTCCAGGCCAGGTTCAGGGCTCAGCTGAAGGAGACGGTGAAATCACCCTTCCGACTAATGGCAAAGTTCATTTGGCGTTGTCAGGAGAGTATTAATCCTCATTGACGCTTCTCCCATGCCGCCGTAAAATACCCTGTTCGTCAGTGGTATCTGCAGTTCCATTGGCGCTGTGGACGTCCCTGAATAGCTTCCGCCCTCCACCCCTCTGTGCAGCCATAGGATCCCCAGTCTGCCTCCACTTTGCTCCTTCCTGTTTACTTTTAACATGGGTTCCTTGTAATGTCTCCCTCAGTACCAGCAATTGTGTGATTCTACCATTATTTGCATGCGAAGCTTTGTCATCACCATCGCATTACGACCGGTGTGCCCTGTCGGTATTCCGTGCGGCACACGGCACACGGCATTCCTATCGGTAATGCCTGCACAGGTACGCTCGATGTAGCTCCATCTCTTTCCTCTGGCGAGGGCGATTGGCTGCAAGAGCCTTTGCCTTTGAAACGTTGAGGAAGACTGGTTATCGTGAACAGACTGCAAGTCTCCGCTTGTAACGGAGTCCTTTGCAGGTCCGTCTACCTCCTCGAGAATAATTTAATAACGAGCTCTCGTAAGGCGGAACGTCCAATCGTGCATCGCTAGCAGCAATCCCCATCGCAAAATTTGTGGAACTAAAGAGATTCATGGAATTTCTGTAGTAGTGGTCCTTCCTTTCGAATTGGATTGAGTACTTCCGGTATGTGGGGAAGTTGATTGCTGAAGAAAGGGCACATGATATCTATTAATTTATTGATTCCCTCGTAGCTTGTCCTCTCTCCTTCTCCGGTTGATTATCCGCCGTTCTACTAATTTCCCCCCGCTGTCTGTGAAGCGTGACCGCCTGGGTGTCCTCGGCGTAGTCCTGATTCCTTCCACAGACCAAAAACCTAGGGCCGGACGTTGGGATTAGATGGGAAGTAAGACTTTTGAGAAGGACTGGTTCCGGTAGGGTGAGACATGAGACTGAATTGCATTCGATAGCACAGCTTCAGATAGAGTACAGAGGGCAGTGGTGGAGGGCAGCCATTCTGCATGGGACAATTGTTGGGAATGTTCCGGCGTTTGACTTGGATGATAATGGGCTTGACTCATAAGTACTCTTGCAGACGACACAAACGTGATGGAGTTGTCCATGTTGAGGGAGCTTGGTGAAAGTCCAGTTGGAAATGCGGCCGGAGAAATGAAAACTGTGTCATACTAATACGACAGTTCAGTGTCGAAAGTTAGAGAAATAGTAGAATAGGAAATATTTTTTTAAAATATAGAGGAAATGGAGAGAACAAAAGATGGTTTATGCTGAGGTATTATAAAAATGTTCAGCTTGATCGAAGCACCTGTTCGTGGACATGTAATTCAGTAACTGTGTTGTTTGAATCACTCATCTGCAAACATAAAAGCGTAGATTTGTATGCCGCCAGCAGGTGACAGATTATAATGCAGAGATTTTATGTTGGAACACAGAAATAGCAATTTAATCACAACGCATAAAGAACATTCCATATTTAATGTAATAGGCTGATTAATATCCTTGCAGATGACACAAAAAACGCATTTGTTTAAAAACGTACACAACATGCCGGGCAATTTTCGTGCGGTAGTTTGAAATTCACTCTAAAGGGCAAACCTTTTACAAAGGGAGTAGTGGGCACATGGAATGCACTTCCTGGTGTGGTAGTCGAGGGTCAAGGATAAGTGGCCTTTCAAAGAAGACGAGACAGATTTGTGCCTATGAGGAAAATGGAAGGATATGCTCATTTTACAAGCAGAAAAGATCAGTTAGCCATTATATAAACATAGAAAATCTGCAACACAATACAGAAAATTCGGACGTCAATGCTGTGCCGAATATTTAAGTACATTATAAATTACCTCGTGTTACCGATTGACGTCTATTTTTTAAGCTCCGCGTGCCTATCCAGGAGTCTCTTAAAATACCTTATCGTATCCGCGATCACCACCGACAACGTCAGCCCTTTCCACGCACTCACCAATCATCGCGTGAAAAAAAAACGTAACATGACTTCTCACTACACCTCCTTCCAGCAGCTTACAGTAGAGTCTCATGGAGATAGGGTGGTGAAGAAGGCTTTTGGAACGCTGGCCTTTATAAATCAGAGCATTGAGTACAGAAGTTGGGATGTAATGTTAAAATTGTACAAGGCATTGGTAAGGCCAAATTTGGAATATTGTGTACAGTTCTGGTCACCGAATTATAGGAAAGATATCAATAAATTCGAGAGAGTGTAGAGACGATTTACTAGGATGTTACCTGGGTTTCAGCACTTACGTTACAGAGAAAGGTTGAACAATTTAGGTCTCTATTCATTGGAGCGTAGAAGGATGAGGGGGGATTTGATCGAGGTATTTAAAATGTTGAGAGGGATAGATAGAGTTGACGTGAATAGACTGTTTCCATTGAGAGTAGGGGAGATTCAAACGAGAGGACATGATTTAAGAGTTAGGGGGCAAAAGTTTAAGGGAAACACGAGGGGGTATTTCTTTACTCAGAGAGTGATAGCTGTGTGGAATGAGCTTCCTGTAGACGTAGTAGAGCCCAGTTCAGTTGTGTCATTTAAGGTAAAATTGGATAGGTATATGGACAGGAAAGAAGTGGAGGGCTATGGGCTGAGTGCGGGTAGGTGGGACTAGGTGTGATTAAGAGTTCGGCACGGACTAGGAGGCCGGAATGGCCTGTTTCCGTGCTGTGATTGTTATATGGTTATATGGTTACAGCTGTGCCCTATGGCTGGGATAAAGCCTCTGATTATCCAAATGATGAATGCGTCTCATCATCTTATACAGCTGTATAAGTTCACCACTCATCTAATTTAACCTCATTTAATATCTCGCGACAGTTACGTTAATTTCTGGGGTCTATTCTTCCTGAAAAAATTCTTTCTATTTCTGAGAAAGTCAAATCACCCTGTCTGCCAACAACCATCGTTCTGCTGTCAAATCCCATTCCGTTATTTGGCCTGAAAATATCTGAATCTACCTGGGTAACAAGTGTATGGGGTATACTGCCCTCCCGACGGAAGCTGCAATACAGAAGACAGATTTCAACTGGAAAAATGTGTGCCTAAAGGGTAATGTATGATAGTCATGGGATTTTTCCACATGCAGCTCGATTGGGTTTGGCTTGTTTTTTTGCAGCTTGTCCTTAAGCCGACTGGTGGATTATCTATACTGGATTGTGTGCAATGAAATGAATCGGAAATGATTATGGAGTTTAAGGTCCACGAACCTTAGAATGCAGTAATCAAAATATAGTTGAGTTCAATTTGAAATATGATATGGAAAAATAAAGTCCGACGCAGCAGCATTTCAGTCGAATAAGGAGAATTAGAGTGGAATAAGAAAGGCCTGGGAATAAATAAAGAAACAAATAGATAGATAGATAGATAGATAGATAGATAGATAGATAGATAGATAGATAGATAGATAGATAGATAGATAGATAGATAGATAGATAGATAGATAGATAGATAGATAGATAGATAGATAGATAGATAGATAGATAGATAGATAGATAGATAGATGGATAGATAGATAGAATGATAGCTCGGCCGACGACGTACGGGCTTGTTAAATTATAAAGATCGAATCTAGGTTGTTTGCCAGATTTCATACAGACAAGGGCCATGTTTAAGCTCAGAGAGGAAACGCTGATGGATCGGGACTGGAATTGGATGTGGAAGGCAAGTTTATGAATGGGATGAGGAGGACGGCGGTAAGTTGGAGACAAGAGAGGGGGATGAAAGCATAAGGAAAAAAAAGATGAAGGAAGGGTGACATTGTGAATCAAGAGAGTAGAAGGGGGTGGGGTGGGGGAGGAATCAGGTACTTCAGGTAAAGCCGCTGTTTGTAACAAGTTTGTATCTTCCCGCATTCCACTGAAATCTTAGACCCGGGGACATAGTGTCGAAGTAGAAGGCCGTCCTTTTAGAATGGAGGTGAGGAGGAATTACCTTCAGACAGAGAGTGGCGAATCTTTTGAATTATTTAAGGCAACTGTTGAGAGATTCTTGATTTGCGCATGAGGAGATAAGGGGAGAAAGCGGCAGACTGGGGCTGTGAAAGGAAATTAGATCAGCCATGATGAAATGGCGGAATTGACTCGATGGACCAAACAGGCGAATTCTGCTCGAATATATTAGGGACATACGGAATAATAATAATAATCATCATCATCATCATCATCATCATCATCATCATCTTCATCATCATAATCTAAATCAATGAATGAATAGGCATGAATTGTCCAATCCCGGAAAGTTAGTCAATCGGTACCTAGTGTTGTGGGACCACCTGTAATAGGGATTTGATAACACTGACGGAGGAGGACCTTGATGAAGGATTCAGCTTTGTGCTGGAAGCGTTTCATGGAAATGAACTGTGGATGGACGTGCGTGTGCGGGGAGACCGATAGAAAAAAATACTTGGAGACGAGTTCGACGGTCGCAGATGAAGCGGATGGCAAGGGGCTTCGATGGGCTGACTGTTCTCCGAATCACTGGCAGGTTTTTGTCTGAGGCGGCCGTAGACGTGCGCCGCCGTGCGGGACTTGCTGCGCAGAAGTCATTCGCCGAGTCCGTCTCCTCGCAGCTGCTGAGCTGCAGAGTGAAGCGGTTCTGTGCAGCTTCGAGCTTAGTGGCGAACCGAAGTTTAAAGGGTGCCTGGCCTGAGCCGAACTCATTGTAGACCCACTCCAGACTCGTACCGACTTGCCCGTACCAGAACATTGTGTAGCTGCCCATGCTGCCTCCCTCCAAACTGCACTGAAAAATGAACTTCTCTCCCGGCCGAATAGAGGCCGCGGTAGGGATCTGGACCACTGTTGGTGCAGCCGACAAATCTAGATTAAATCGCAAGAGAAGGGATTTCATGGTCAAGTGGATGACAATGGCATAATGTTACGCCATTTAAAATATGATTTGGAACCGTCCTTTAATCGATCCGGTGTGAGAAAATAATTGATCAAACAAAAAACTCACAATTGTGGAAGAATGTCAGGGATAAATTTAGACAGACAAGAGACACGTCAGGAGGGAAATGCATCGCGATTCTGCAGCGCTGTTCGATAGCAAATGCGCCTTGTTCGCTTCTTCAACTGAGCTTTGTCGGTCGAAGGTGCTCCCGGATATGACGTCGAGACTGTCCGTAAAACAACTGCCAATTGATCTCCTGCTTACGACATCATTGTTTGATCGTCTACTCCGGAAGGAAATGGCAATTGTCTGGTGTCATGTTCCAGGCGGTGCAGACGCAGCCCTTCGGCCTCATTCCTCTCCGCAGGCCAACTCTCCAACCGAAGCCATTCGTATCAGCGTGAGGTTCGCGCGTTTTTCTCAGAACCTTCCCTTTCCACGTACCCACCCAGATGTCAGTCCGACGCTGGTAATTTTATGTGCGCCTCCCACCGATTTTATTACTCCTTGTAAAAAAACCGATCATTTTAAAGGCCCTTGAAAACCACTCACCTTCAACCCAGTTCTAAGATTTTTAGATTTATGGACATGATTTCTGCATGTTACGTTTCTGTGGAATCCATTAAGTTATTCTTGCTTGTTCAGTGTTTAATATTATATCCGGAGCGATATGAAAATGAACCATGGTAAAATGGTAAATGAAGAAATCAACCAATCAAACACGTCCTCACATGTATTTCCGTTAAGAATTTGTGCGTAAGAGGGCGCTGTTGCAACACAGAATTCATAAGACACTGCACCCCGAATCGGGAACGGCAGTCCATTCTGCCCATCGAAACGTACTAATATCAGTTCAAATGAAGGAAACATGAAACCTACCTCGTTACCTTCTCCGTATATAATTCAACTCTTCTCGGTCTGTAGACTTTCTGACTGCCTCTCTCAATCCGGTAATGCCCCCCTTTCACCACTCTCCTTTCTCATTTTCCACTCACCATCCCTCCTTTCACCTCCGTCTGGTGCTCCTCCCACTTTTCTTTCTTCTATCCTCACACATCAGACTCCCCTTTTTCCAACCCTGTATGTCCTTCACCAATCAATCTCCTAACTTTTTATTACACCACAAGGCTTTTCCGAGATGAGGTTGCTTTCCCTGAGCCGAATACAGCCCCTTTCACCACCTACTGTCAATGGGCGGAGTGTGATTCCATCGATCAATGAGAGATTTTGGGCGGAACTACTTGCCGAAGCAGCGCAGGATGACCAGTCAATCATTAAGAGGGGGCGTGGATACTGACCCCGGTGTACAGTCGACTGGGCAATGTAAATTATTTTGAAAGTCCGTTCCCCTCCTCGCCACTCTCAATGGCAAGAGTGAAACGTCAACGTAGTCATCTTTGTCTTACTGGTGATGATAACGTTATTTCATGGTGAGTGTTTCATGAAGCGGGGCTGTTTTGAATCAGCTTCTTCTGCACTTTTTATTTCTCAAAGTTACTCACTATCCCACTGGCTTTCCGTCCTCGCGTTTTTTATGTATTCTCTCGCCATCTTCTTCTCTTTTCTCTCATCCCCTTTATCAGTCTCTATCGCTTTTCCGTGCGCATTAATCGTTTGTAATTGCATAACTTCGCTCAGCTCTACAACTTTCTTTTTTTTTTACATTTTCCAACTTCACCCGTTCCTCTGTTATTCTCCTTTCTGCCGGTATGTTCACCTGTCCGTCTCCATTTACTTCCACCTTCTATTTATCTCTCAGTGCGCCTGCGTAGTGGTTCATGTTCTAAATATTTTTAACTATCTTCGTGTCTGTTTGTCTGTTTCCTTATCTAAGTGCTCGCCAATCCGTTTATGAATCTATCTATCCACAACGCTCTGGCGATCGATGTCTTTAAGAATGTATATATGTATCTATTTGTTTGTTTTGCATGTTTGAATGTCTTTCTATCTATCTATCTATCTATCAATCAATCAATCAATCAATCTATCTATCTATCTATCTATCTATCTATCTATCTATCTATCTATCTATCTATCAATCTATCTATCTATCTATCTATTTATCTATCTATTTATCTATCTATCTATCTATCTATCTATCTATTTATCTATCTATCTATGTATAATTCAGGTACGTTAATTGGAAATTATTTTGATTGTTTATTTTTCCCTTTCTCGGGGCTCAGAGTGAATTAGTTGTCCAAAAGCACCGAATCCGCACCGTACACGAAAGGGACTCGGTGATGATATCCTGCTTTGTGCCAAATACTCACCCCAGGACCTATTGGTATCGACAGGCTTCCAACCAGGGGCTGGAGGCTCCTGAGCAGTGCCTATAGGAATATCGCCCGGGAGATATCCGATGGATTCAGGAACAGACTGTCAGCAGTCAGGGGGTCGGACGATTCCTACCATCTTAACCTGACTGGGCTACTGCCCGGGGACGCGGCTATGTATTTCTGCGCAAGGGAAATACAGCAGTGACGGCAGCCTGACATACACTGCAAAAACCTATCGCCATACATAAACTCCAAGCCCCTTCCCCACCATCTCCTCTCACCTCCGCTCATCCCCTCAGGGACTACAGTTTCATAACCGTGGCACATTCAGAAGAACCCTTGACTCCGGAAATTCCTGGCAGCCAAATGGTCCCACTGGTCTCCATAGCGACACAACTGACGCTCAGTTCCTTATAGCAGAATAATCTCAGCTCTTGTGGAGGTAGAGACATAATTATCCATCTGTCTATCTAATGTATCTGTCTTGCTGTTTATCTATCCATCTATCTTTCCATTAGTCTATTTATCTGTCGTTCTGTCTATATCTGTCTGTCTGCCTCCATGTCCTTCCATGTGATCGCTCTGTCCGTCCAACTGTCTGACTGACTGCCTGTCCATATCAATATCAATATTTTTCTATCTATCTATCTATCTATCTATCTATCTATCTATCTATCTATCTATCTATCTATCTATCGATGGATATGTGTGTGCGTGTGTGTGTTTGCGTGCGTGTGTGTGTGTGTGTGTGTGTGTGTGTGTGTGTGTCTGTGTCTGTGTCTGTGTCGGACGTGTGTGTGTGTGTGTGTGTGTGTGTGTGTGTGTGTGTGTGTGTGTGTGTGTGTGTGTGTGTGTCTGTGTGTCTGTGTCTGTGCGTGTGCGTTCTGTCCTTGTGTTAGAACTGGGGAAAAATACTCGTTGTTCATCTGGAGCGACATCACCAGCTTTGTCTGTGCCTGCCTGTTCTCCTACTTGTATTCTATAAGACTGAGAGCAGGAAATGTCTCCGAGAAATGTCCGAAAACACTCACCCTCGTATCTTTCTGGTAAATGTTCTGAATTTCTGCGAGAAGTGCAAGCATCGGACCGAAATTTTTATTGTTGTAGAAGCTCCGACGCGTCTCTCCTTTCGATCAAAAAACTTCAAAGTACAAGTGCCTCCTAGCGACGGTTTCGTGACCGCAAAATACTTACAACGACAGAATTCAGCTGCGTCTGTGGCATCGTTATGTTTCCGGAAAAACTAACAGCTTCAATTTGCACAATGTAATTTATACGCTTTATACAGGAACGTACAGCGCAGGAAAAGGGCACTTCGGCCCACAATGCTGACACTCACTCGCTAAAAAGCAAATCAAAAACACCGAGAAACGATCTTCCTGAGATATTTCATGTCCACGTCCCTCCTTCTTCCTCACATTCGCACGTCTGTCGAAACGTCCCTTAAAAGGCGCAAATGTATTTGCCTCTCCCATCAGTCCAGACAGGGCATTCGTGGCATCCTTGAATCATTTACCATATTTTATTAAATCTCATATACACAAATACAGATTTCATAAGGATACTTATCATAAATCAAAATAAGATAGCACAAAATACAATATATATATATATATATATATATAAATCACGTTGGTGCAATAATTGATCATGATCAATCAAATAAATTAAATTGAATTCTGAAATACAATAATAATATGGTTAATTATATTGTATAAAAAATCTACACCCACTGCTAAGACAAAGTTGGTTAAAAAAGAACAAGAAAAAAAGAGTGCTGTACCATAGAGTGTTTTACAGATATAGCCCAGATTTATATTTTGATAACAATAATAATTCAAAGATTATTAAAATAGTTCAGAAGGGGTCCCCATAGCGTTTGAAAATCTTGATTAGAATCAGAAATCGAACAACGAATTTACTCTGGGTTTAATCATGACATAGCATCGCATAACCATCGAGCATGTGTGTGTGTGTGGAGGTGAGGGAGGGGGCAAACTCCTTCCGTTTAAGCAAAGTCGCCCTTCTGACCATAAGAAAAATAAAAGCCTGTACCCGCAAATGAGAAGGCTCCAACATTATCGCTCTCTCCTCAACAATACCAAATAAGGCAGTCAAAGCATTGGGGTTAAAATTAACTTTAAAAAAGTGCAGAAAAAGTTTGGGATACATCTTTCCAATAATTTCCATGGCTAGAACATGATCAAAACATCTGAATTAATGAATCCTCTCCATTACTGCCTCTGTTCATTCTCTGAGTAAAACAAATGTAAAAAAATAACCCTTATATCCTACTTAAATCTTGGGGGAAATAAAATTATTTTGCATGTCTGCACCTTTCATAATCTTATAAACCTCCATTGGAGAGGTGTCACAGAAGATTAACGAGCTTGCTTCCAGGAATGAATGGGTTACCGTAAAAGGAACGTCTGGCAGCTGTTGGGCTGTGTTCCCTGGAGTTCAGGAGAAGGAGGGGGGATATCATAGAAACATGCGGAATGTTAAAAGGCCTGAACAGAGCAGATACGACAGATATTTCCCATGGCAGGTGATTCTAGAACAAGAAGGCACAGCTTCAACTTTAACAGTTTTTGTTTCATGAGCATATTTTCAACCCATCTGCACTTTCACCATGCTCCTTCAACATCCACAACTCTATCACGTTTTGTATCGCCTACAAACACATTTATCATTCACCCCAATTTTAATCCAAGTTAAATGCCGGAACATCTCCAACTGTTGTCAAATGTAGAATGGCTACCCACCACCACTACCCTCTGTCATCTAAGTCCAGGGCAAATTTGAATCCAAGCTTTACAATGCAGCTCGGTCTTACGGATCAGCATACCGGAGCAGGTCCGTCTCAAAAGTCTTACTTCCAGTCGGTTCCCAACCGTCCGTTCATGGCTGGCACAATGCCTCAGGGACCCAGGGACACTTACATTTAAAATGACCAATTCACCGACCAGACGAACGGAATATTTTGCTGCGGTAAGGGAGAAGTGTCAACGAGGATTAACAACGCCGAGTGAACTGTGCCTTCAGACTTAAAAGCGATTTCACGGTCTCCTTCAGCTGCACTCTGAACTTGGCCTGCACCGCGGCGTAAAGGGCCGTGTTGGTGCAGCAGCTCAGAAGTTGTAGCATGTAGCCCAGCTCCCGCAGTGAATCCGGCGGCATCACGTAACGATATAGGCTATCCCAGACGGAATACACCATCAGCAGCGCCCACAGCAGGATGAAATTCCCCGACATCACCAGCAGTAACAGGAGGGATTGCCTGCGGTTCTTCTTCTCCGGGTCGACGGGCGTCTCGCCATCGCGCGAACAACGGAGTCTCCTCCGGGATCGGCTGGCCACTAAGACGTACCTGATGGTTAAACTGTTGAGCAGGAGAATCAGGACAAAGGGAAGTATTGGGGTGAGGAGGAAATGAATCATAAGAAAAGTTGTATACGCAGGTAGGGAAAAATAACCCAGACTTTTCCAACAGAGCATGGGCGACATTGCCATCGAATATACCCCATCGAGGAAAAAGTACCAGAAAATATTCTTTACGCAACTCAGCAGAGTCACTGTCCCCAGAACCAGAGCCGCCGCTCTCCCGGTGCAGTACTTTCCTTTCAGCTTTTGAAAACAAATGGCGACAAATCGATCAAAGGTGAAAGTGACGGTGAACCAGACAGAACAGTCCGAGGCGGCGTAGAGCAGGACGGCGTGGATGTTACACACGGGAACATGGACTGACCAGAATAACAGCTGAATTGGCATGTAGGTCACCAGAAACTTGCTCAGTACCAGATCGAAGAGAACGACGAGCTGATCGGCCGCAACCATGGCAACCAGATACATTGTGACGCCTTTGGAGAGCCCGCACTTTCTCCTCGACAGGATGAGGATTGTCACCAGGTTCACTGTGCGGAGGTAAATGTGGACTATTAACACACACTTGGATGGGAACTTTCTCCAAAAGCAGTTATTTTAATCGATAGCACTTCCGACAGCAGATATGGACATGGAATCAATATAACTACTAAGGAGATTATCGGGAGCCATTATTAAACAGGTAGTGATTATAATGTACCGGCTGAAGTTCCGGAGAACGAGGGGAGTTTCAGTGAAACCTATAGGATATTGAAATGCCTAGATATCGTGGACGCGGAGGAGTGTGTCATCTGTAGTGGGGGAGTCTGCAACTAGAAAACGAGGCTTACAATAGAAAGGCATCACTTTCAAAAAGATGTGAGTAGAAATTGCTTTAGACCTGAGCTGGTGTGAATGTGTAGAATTCCACGTCAGAGACGGCTGTGACGTGACAGCATACTACAATCGTTTACCACAGAATAGTATTTTGTTTTTCAATTTATCGTTCCCAAGTAGCTGACCTCGCCTTCAGCAACATTGTGCTCGGTACGCCTAGACGCTAATACTTTCCCTTAAACAATCGATATCTGTCTGCAGGCCCCCAGATCCTACTGGACTATTTGTGTAGGCGGTAGATCCTGGCAGTAATGATGGTCACGTGACCTCATTCTCTTTAACGCTGGGGCTTCGAGATATATTCATTTATTTATTTATTTATTTATTTATTCATTCATTCATTCATTCATTCATTCATTCATTCATTCATTCATTCATTCATTCATTCATTTATTTATTTATTTATTTATTTATTTATTTATTTATTTATTTATTTATTTACTTACTTACTTACTTACTTACTTATTTATTCATTCATTCCTTCCTTCCCTCCTTCTTTCCTTCCTTGCTTCATTCCTTCCTTCCTTCCAGCGATGCAGACCCTCCAACAAACATCGAGAAAGCTGAATTATCCCACCATGTCCCATATGGATTGTGGAACATAAAGCACCGGAAGCATCTGTACGCTTCACGGAGGGTGCAGATGTAATTTGCCAGAATACTGCCTGGATTGGTGGACACTCACTGTGAGGAGAGGTTGTGAGAGCTCCGACTTGCTTCTCTGGGAGTGAAGGTGCATGTGAGGTCGCTTGGTGGCAGTGTGTAACAGGCGAAGTGACACAGATAACGTTTGCCTGACAGACAAGTAACCGGGACGCTGACAGCCCCAAAGTTGGAGAAAGAGCGTCCGGAACTCGCTCTGCCGGTGCTGCTGAAGCGGTACCGGTTTGAGAGACCTGGCATGCAATTAGCGAGTCGTTAAAGGACAGGTATGAAAGAAAAGCTGACATATTTTTCAACGTTCACTATGAGGAATAGATGAATCACTTACCAGGAACAGCTACAATGACGTGTACAGGATAGTAAACCCGTTGGACGGCATCAAGCGCCTGATAGATTCGATTGTCCAACGGTAATCCTCTAGGATTTTTATCCAGATATGGATACGCCCTGAAAATATTCCTTACAGATGCCGCAGCGTTCCGCGATGCATTCTCCTGTCCCATTCCTTGAATACTCCAGATTCCTGTTCCCGTTCCAGCCTCTGTCCGCTCTCTACCTGGAGCCCGCTGGTCTCTGATAGCGTAGACTGACGGCTCTGAATGAGACTGGCGTTGAGAGGGAGTCATATTAATAGAACAGGCAACCAGCAGCCACACCTCCGCGGTGACGTCGACAATCCCCACGGACTCTCCCTTAATTAGATGACAGCTGCTATTAAGCCTTAAACTTTTATTTGCAAACCGCCAGAGAAACAAAACATACGCAGATTGGAAGTGTATCTAATAATCCCAGTAGTCGGCTGTCCACCGATCCGTGTGGTGTCTGTAAGTGGACACAAAGTTGAGAAACCTATTGACACAGCACAGACACTGACATACAACTAATCTGGAAAGGAATGCACAAGCAGCAAAGAAGAAAAAACAATAATACTGAAAAGAACAGATTAAAATAATGATTGCACAGATACTAAGTTATATTTGCATTTTAATTTAGTGGTGCGCCACGTCCTACTGCTATTGCGTCCGTCTTCTTAAACACAGAGTTAACTTGCGCAGCTGCTTTGAGTGTCCTGTGGGCTCGGACCCCAATATCACTCTGACCCTTCACAGGGTCAATAGTCTTTCCATTGATGCTACATTCTGTTATCATATATGACCTACCATAATGAACCACTTCACACGTATCTGGGTTGAACTCCATCTGCCACTTCTCAGCACAGTTTTGCATCCTATCAATGCCCCGCTGTAAATTGTGATAGCACACCACAGTATCCACAACACCTCCAATCTTTGTGTCATCAACAAACTGACGAACCCATCCCTCCACCTCCTCATGCAGTTCATTTATAAAAATCACGGAGAATAATGGTGGCAGAGTAGATTCCTGAGTCACAACACAGGTGGCCGAACTCCATGCAGAATATGACCCATCTACAACCACGCATTGCCTTCTGTGGGCAAACCAGTTCTGGATCCACAAGGCAATGTGCCCATGGATCCAATGAATGTTTACTTTCTCAATGAGCCTTGCATGGGGTACCTTATCAAATGCCTTGCTGAAATCATATACACTACATCTGCTGCTCTTCCTTCTTCAATGTAGGAAGTCACATCCTCAAAAAATCATTCAGGCTCGTGAAGCACGACCTACACTTGACAAAGCATGCTGACTATTCCTAATCATATGATATCTCTCCAAATGTTCATATATCCTGCCTCTCAGAGTCTTCTCCGTCAATTTACCAACCATTGAGGTAAGACTCACTGGTCTATAATTCCCTCGTTTTCTCTACTCCCATCTTTGAATAAAGTATCAATATCCGCAACCATCCAATCCTCCGGAGCCTCTCCTATTCTCATGGATGATTAAAAGTTCATCGACAGAAGCTTAGCAATCTCCTTCCTCGTCTCCCACATTTGCCTGGAGTACATTTCCTCCGATCCGGGTGACTTAACCAAATTGATGCTTTCCAAAAGCTGCAGCATATCCTCTTTCTTAATATCTGCATGCTCAAGCTTTTAAGTCCGCAGCAAGTCATCACTACAATCACCAGGATCCTTCCCCATAGTGAATACCGAAGTAAAGTATCCATTCAGTACTTCTGCTATTTCCTCCAGCTCCATACACACCTTCCCACTGTCTCACGTGATAGGTCTCAGTTTTTCAAGTCAAATGCTCTTGCTCTTCACATACTTATAGAATGCCTTAGGGTTTCCCTTAATCCTGTCCGACGGACCTTCTCATGGTCCCTTCTGGCTCTCCTAATTTCCATCTTAATGTCTTTCCTGTTGGCCTTATTGTCCTTTAGATCTCTAACATTACATAGCTCTGTGAAGCTGTTGTGAGTTTTAGATTTATCACAGCCTTTGTACACCACGGTTCCTGTACACAACCAATACTTCCTTGTCTCATTGGAACGTACCTCTACAGAACTCCCTGAGGATTTACCAGATTTCTTCCGTACCTTTCCCTCAGAAAATCTGTTCCCAATTTAAGCTTAAATTTTCTGCTTAATAGCCTCATAATTCCCCTTACTCCAATTAAACGGTTTTCTACCTTGACTGTTTCTATCTCTCTCCAATGCTATTGTAAAGAGATAGAATTATCATCACTATCTCCAAAATGCTCCCCCATTGTTAAATCTGACACCTGACGAGGTAGATTTACAAAAAAACAATCAAGAACAGACTCACCTCCTGTAGACCTTGCTACTTATCGTGTCAAGAAACCTTACGGAACACACATAACAAACTCTACCCCATCTACACACCTTGCTCTAGGGAGATGCCAATAGATATTTGTGAAACTAAAAACTTTAATCACGACAACTCTGCTAAAGTTTCACCTTTCCAGGATCTGTTTCCCTATCTGTTCCTAGATATCACTTTTACTATTGGGCGGCCTATAAAAAAACACCCAGTGAAGTTATTAACCCCTTCCTTTTCCTAACGTCCACCCACAGATACTCTGTAGACAATCCCTCCATGGCGTCCACCTTTGCTGCAGCCGTGACACTATCTCTGATCCATAGTGCCTGGCACTAAGCTCTTTTGCCTACCTCCCTGTCCTTTCTGAAACATCTAAAACCCGACAATTGAAGTAACCATTCCTATCGCAGAGTCATCCAAGTCTCTGTAATGGCCATCACGTCATAGCTCCAAATACTGATCCACGCTCTAAGCTCATCCGCTTTCTTCACAATACTCCATACGTTAAGGTAGACACATCTCAAACCGTCGGTCTGAGCGGATCCCTTCTCTATCACCTGTCTATCCTCCCACAAGCACTGTCTACAAGCTTTCGCTATTTGTCAGCCAACAGCATCTTCCCCAGTCTCTTCAGTTCGGTTCCCACCCCCCAACAATTCGAGGTTAAACTCTCCGTAGTATCCTTAGCAAACCTCCCAACCAGGATACCGGTCCCCCGGGATTCAAGTGCAACCGGTAAATTTTGTACAGTCACACCTGCCTCAAATCAAGTCCCAGTGATGCAGAAATCTGAATCGCTGCCCTCTACTCCATTCCTTAGCCACTCATTTATCTCCACCTCATTCAATTCCTTTTCACACTGTCGCGTGGCAGAGGCAGTAATCTCGGGATCACGACTTTTGCTGTCCTGCATCTCACCTTACTTCCTCACTCCCTGTCGTCATTTTTTCGGGACCTCTTCCCTTTTCCGACCTATGTTATTGGTATCAATATGTACCACGACCTCTGTCTGTTCTCCCTCTCATTGCAGTATATCTTGGACGCGATCTGAAACATCACGGACCCTGGCATCTGGGAGGCAAACTACCATGCAAGATTCTTTCCTGCGTCCACAGAACCACCCGCCTGACACCCTAACTATGAAATAACGCTATCCCTACTGCCTTCCTTACAGCATAAGAGTGAAATTATGAACCAGATCATGACAGTACTTTGGTAATCACTGTGCTCGGAAATTTGAACTTAGAACAGAATGACACACAGATTGCTCGTGGAACTCAGCAGTTGTGACAGCATCTCTGAAAATGAATGACGTCTCGGACCGGGACCATTAATTAGGACTTGACAGCAGCAATGAATGCTGTTTTTTTCCTACATTCTTTCAATCAGTTCCCTGTTCATCACAGGCATTTGCATCGAATCACAGTCGTCCTGAGCCAAAGCAAAATGGATAAAACATTTTCATAACTCTCACCAGTTTTAGATAACAGGGTCTTGAGGACATAATATACAGGAGCAGAATTAAGACATTTAGCCCATCGAGACTGCTCAATCATCGCTTATCCTTTATTTCGCTTCCTCGCTGCCGTTGCCCGGCCTTCTCCCCGTAACATTTGATGCCGTGTCCAATCAGCAACCCATAAATCTCTGCCTTAAATACACCTAACGACCTGGCCTTAACAGCTGAATGTGGACACAAATTCCACAATTTCACTATTCCCGGCGACAAAATGTCCTCCAAATCACTGTTTTAAATTGACGCCTCTCTTTTTCTGAGGCTACGCCCCCTTGTCCTATGCACCCCAAACTTGGGCAACATCCTTTCCACATCCTCTCTCCGAGGTGTTGCAATAGTTCAAAGGTTTGAGATCCAACTTCATTCCTCTGAATCCTAACGAGCACAGTCCCAGAGGGATCAAACGTTTCTTGTACGACAACTCTTTCATTCCTGGAATCATCCTTGAGAAGCAGGTCTCTCCAGTACCAACCACATATTTTGTTGAACGAGAATCCGAAAACTGTTCACAATACCCACGCTGAGGCTTCAGCAGTGCCTTGTAAAGACTCAGCATCTCATCACTGTCCCTGTTTCCTAGACCTCTTGAAATGACTCTTTTGGGAGTCCGAACAGTCACCAACTTCTGCATTCCCTTTATCTATCCGACATGTATTCACCTCAAGGAAATCCAGTAGGTTCGTCAGACAAGTGTTTAGCAAATTTCAGAGATGGTTACGTCCCTTAGAGATGATGATATCTGAGCATGTCACCGAGAGGAACAGAGGAACAAGCTGATTTTTTCCTGTCTTGTCCTGTGGTATCGCATCCTTAACAATTGAATCCAACATCTTCCCAAACACTAAGATCAGGCTATCTGGTCTACAATTCCCTTTCAGCTACCTTCCGCCGTTCCTGAAGAGTGAAGTGGCATTTGCAATTTTCCATTTCTCTGGCGCAATGCTAAATTCCAGTGGTTTAGGAATGATTAATACTAATGCCTCTGCAATTGTAAACAATCTTGAAAACAACTTCTTCATTTTGTTTTAGTCAAGACCTATCTCATACGACCGTAATTTCCTTTTCTCGGCTGAAGTACTTCTGCGTCACACGTTAAGTTCCACCTATCATATTTCAAATTGAACTCAATTTGAAGTTGTGATGTTATGACTACTGCTTCCTAAAGATTCGTTTACCTTAAGCGCTGTCATCATCTCCGGTTCATTGCACCGCACCCAATGCATAAGAAATGATATACAAATCGGCATGAGGAAAATCTGCACAAACAAGCCAAAACAATCGAGCTGCATGTAGAAAAATCCCGTGGTTATCATAATATCGACCTTTGTGGGTACATTTCTTTCCCGTTGAAATCTGTAGTCTGTAGTCCAGTTACTCTTCGGAGGCCTGTATAAAGGTCCCACGAGTGTCATTTTACCCTGTCAGTTTCTTAACACAACCCACAGTGATTCCACAGCTTACGGTCCTATCTCACATCTTTCTAGTGAGCTGATGTCATTCTTTACCCGCAGGACCACGCTACCTACTCAGCAGCCTTCCTATCCTTCCGATACATCGTGTAGCCTTGGGCATTCAGTTCGGAAATGCGACCAACCTTCAGCCACGATTCAGGGATAGCCACCCCATACTACTGTTACAAATCAGCAACAATGAATATATGCTTTGAGACAGGTTTGTTTATAATAAATAAAACATTTATTAAACACGGTAAAAAAAAAATCAAAAGTCAACGAATGATTAAATTAACCGGAAGTCAGCTGTGACACGGCAGCTCGAACAGTTCTTAAAGCGATAATGCGAAAACAGTTCTTAAAACGAATAAAACAGTTCCTAGAAGCAGTAATGCGAAAGTCCAAAATGACTAACATTCAGTTAAAGGAGAGGCTTTCCTTGGGAGAATAAATTCTCTTTCGTGGCGTTACTGCTGATCCCAGTAGAATAATGTTATTCCCCCGGAGGATTTCCGTTCGAAGGGAAAAAAAAACGGCTTACAGGCACTGACCTTTCTTTGACGAAACTTTCTATCCAACCCTCTACTCTTCTGGCAGAACAGGAGCTATCATGGATACTTGTTACTAATTCCTCGTGCAGAGATTGAACAAAGGTCGACTCTGTTTCACCGTCGACATTAACTTTACCAATCTTTCGGGATTTCCGAACTCCTTTAAAATCTTCACTCCCCACTGACTAAACCGGCTGTATTGTAGCTAAACTGCCGTAATAACCTTTGAGACTTAAAACAGAAAGTAAATGTCCACTTCTAAACTGCGTCATAATATCGGAATATGCAGCAACATGGAGTCGGTGGCGAATTCAGCCACGAACTGCCGACGTCAGAGGGTGGGGTTCTCCTTTTATACCCTGTTGAAAAAAACTATCACAGGACCTCTCACTGGCGGGAAAATGACGTCACTGCACCATCACAAGAGCATTACCTCATGCCCAGCATAACCTCAATTACATCATGGTCACATGACAGGTACAAGATACCCACGGGTACGAAACACTACAATCTGAGAGACTTTAACGGTACAACAACTTAATCGTTTATATGCCTTAACCTGGATCTAAATGTCAGTGGCATTCGGCTCTTTTCGTAAGAAAGAGGTATTACCGCTCAGTTGCAGATGGCAGGTATCTATGTGATCGACAGGAGAGGGAAAAGGAATAAACAGACAGTGCAGAACAGTCTGGAGTTATTTCTATCAATAAAAGTTTTATCGACTTGGGTATTGTTGGCGGGGCAACGGACCATGGGAATGCCGCACCGGCATGTTCTCCGGAACAGAGACCAACGCTGTGACTCAGAATGGAAGGGAAAGAGAAGCAGTTACAGGGAACTGAATAGTTGGGGTTTCAGACAGGTAGTTCCGTGGAGACATGTAAATGGTGGAGAAAAGGACCAGGATATGGGGCAGCGTGATACTGACGCAATGTATAGTTGTTTTCGCTAAAAATGACTCAACAGTTTTGTCACAATATCATCCTACCCTACAATAAAATTTTTCGCCTCTTGATTTTGTCCTATAGTGTATCCGTTTCCGTAGTGATCACCGATGTGAAATAATCATCAAGGATTTTCCGAAGTTATTGTCTCCTGATATCCTTCTTTCTCATTTAAATGTCCCACAATTCTCCTCGCTTTCTATTTGCGCCTCATATATATTTTCAATGTGCCTTGATTCAACATTCACGCTTTGTTTAATAACCCTCAGCATGTCTGGCTCGATATAGGATGAGTAAACATTAAACATCATTTATTTTCTTATGTCCAAATCTACAATGCTTCGAAACATTCAGCTTCTCGAACATTGCATTGACTTGCTTAACACTTAGCTTCATCCTCAGAGTGAAAACAACTACATATTGTCACTGAGATTGATATTGTAAGATATCTGCATGTCATACGTGGAATTAGAACAAACGTCGGTTATTTATTCCGTCTCATGAGTGCCTGCCCAATGCATTTCTATTCGTCATTCGGCCCAATGACCGCTTTCGCGTGAAGACCAGTCTGATTACAACCTGTAATTACCAGAACTCTTCAGCGATTATGGACACTGTTCCCAAAATGGTCCCCATCGAATTACTGATAATATGGTCGGTATAACTCCATATATTTTTTCTTATCGTCACTCGCGGGCACAGGAAATATAACAATTGAAAACATATCTTCATTATTTACGACTATAATGGCAAATGAACTTAATGGGTACTTTGTACATCTGTTTGCCATGGAAGGCACTATCAGTGTGCCAGACTCCCGAGAGTGTCAGGAATCGGGAGTGAGTGCAAATGAAAAAAGAGCTCGTCAGAAAAAGAAAGGCGTTAAGATATAATTCTCCTCGGACAGATGTACTCCATCCTAGACTGCTGAAAGAACCTGCTTGAGAGATGATGTATATATTGGTCATATTTTTTCAAGAATCTCTTGATTCTGGCATGTCTCGGAGGAGTGGAAGATTACAAATGCTAATCCACTCTTTACGCCGAAGAAAGCAAAATATTGGATATTTTAGGCTAGTTAGCTTAATTTAACAGGGGAGGTTACGGAATCCATTATTAAGGATGTGATTACGAGTTACTAGGAGTCTTATGATAAAATAAGTCAAAGTCAGCATGCTTTCTCTGAATGGAAATGTAGCCTGACAAACCTGTTAGATTTCTTTGCGGAAGTGACAAGCGGGGAGTTGGGAATAAAGGTGAGGTAGTGGATGCCATTTACTTAGATTTTCAGAATGTATTTGACAAGTACAGCACATGAGACTGCTTAACAAAATAGAATGCTATGGCGTTCCAGGAAAGATACTGGCATGGATAGAGGAATGGATGTCAGTCAGGAGGCAACGAGTGGGAATAAAGGGGCTTTTTCTGGTTGGCTGCCGGTGACTAGTTGTGATCCTGAGTGTCAATATTGGGACATCTAATTTTCACGTTGTTTGTCCTTGATTTGGCAATGGTATTAATTACCATTAATTTGTGTCAAAGTTTGCAGAAGATATGAAGATAGGTGGGTGTGCGATAGGTAGTGCTAAGTAAGCAATGATGGTGCAGCAAGACCTAGACAAATTGGAATAATGGGGATAAAGGTAGCAAATGGAATACAGTGTTGGAAAATGTATGATGATGCATTTTGGTAAAAGGAACGGTAGCGAAGAATATTATCTAAATGGGTAGAAGGTTCAAACATCAGATGTGCATAAAGATTTAGGAAGCCTCGCGAAAGACTCCCAGGTGGTTAATTTACTGGTCACATCTGTGGTAAAGAAGGCAAATGCAATGTTGGCTTTGATTTCAAGGGGAATACAATGTATATAAGCAAGGAGATAATGCTGGGGGTTTAAAAGACACTGATCAAGCCACACTCGAGAGTATTGCCAAAAGTTTTCTCCCCATATTTCAGAAAGGGTTTGTGGTCATTGGAGAGAGTCCAGAGGAAGTTCGTTATGATGAATCTGGGAAGGAATGGGTTCACATATGAGGAGCGTTTGACAGCTTTGGGACTGTTCTCGCTGGATTTTAGAAGACTGAGGGAACATCTCATTGAAACGCACAGAAGTTTGATCAAACTAGATAGGGTCGATTTGGAGACAATGATTCCTCTGATGGATGTATCCATTACTGGAGGACACAACCTCACATATGAGGGCACAGAGAGTCAACTCCACGCCGAACATCGACGAATCCTCGGTAGAGGTCATTGAGAGCACCAGATTTCCTGGTGTTCACCTGACAGAGAATCTCACCTGGACCCTCAACACCAGCTTCATATCAAAGAAAGCCCAGGAGAGTCTCTACTTTTGCGAAGGCTGAGTAAAGTCCATCTCCCAACCCCCACCTGCATCACATTCTACAGGGGTTGTATTGAGAGCATCCCGAGCAGCTGCATCACTGTTTGGTTCGGGAATTGCACCGTCTCGGATCGCAGGACACTGCAGCGGATAGTGAGGTCAGCTGAGAAGATCATCGGGGTCTCTCCTCCCGCCATCACTACACGCTGCATCCGCAAAGCAAACAGCATGATGAAGGACCACATGCACCCCTCATACAACCTCGTCTCCCTCTTGTCGTCAGGGAAAAGGCACCGAAGCATTCGGGCTCTCACAGCCAGACTATGAAACAGTTTCTTCCCCCAAGTTAACAGACTCCTCCATACCTAAAGCCTGGACTGACACATTGCACAATTGTCCTGTTTATTATATATTTTAATGCCTGCACTGTTTTTGTGCACTTTATGTAGTCCTGTGTAGGTCTGTAGTCTAGTGTAGCTTTCTCTGTGTTGTTGTTTTTTTTACGTAGTTCAATCTAGTTTTTCTACTCTGTCAGGTAACACCATGGTCCTGAAAAACGTTGCCTCATTTTTTACTGTGTACTGCACCAGCAGTTATGGTCGAAATGACAATAAATGTGTCTTGACTTGACTTGACTTGACTTGAGATACGACTCATCTGAACAAACTGCTGTGTAGTGCAATTCCGTGCATATAATCACGGTGGAAATTAAACATAGACAATAGGTGCAGAAGTAGACAATTCGGCCCTTCGAGTCTGCACGGCCATTCTGAGTTCATGGGTGATCACCTACTATCAATACCCGGTTCCTGCCTTATCCCCATATCCCTTGATTCCCCTATCCATAACATTGATCGCATCCTGATCGATTAGGGCATGAAATGATACGGCGTGAAAGTAGATATATGTGTTTGAGTGAGTTCCTGGATCAGCCATGGTTTAATGTTGTAGGAAACTCCATAGCCCAATGGCCTATTTCTGCTCCTATGTGTAATGGTTGTATGGACTATCTAAATAATTTATTCGCATGTCCTTCTTTTTACTGTTGGTTTACATTTCTATTTTCATTAATCCCAGGGATGACCACACTGCCTGACTTCTTTACCTTTAGAAATTACGGAAACCATTCTGCAAATTACTGTTGGGTGGGACGATTGACGAGCACAGCCGACAAGTCTCTAGTTTCCTGCCGCGGATCTCAGTGTTTTCCACTCACGATAGTACACGCGCCAACGGTTTGCATCGAGCACGTGATCTTCACATTGTACTGCGTTCTTTACCCGTTTTACATCAACGCCTACTATCATTGATGTATCATCATCTATCAACAGGGTCAATGGAGAATTACAAACTCTCCAGCTCTCTGTCATTCGGGTCAATGATCATGTGGTCATGTCAAAGTCAAAGAAAAATGTATTATCAAACTATGCTATGTCACCAAAAACTACCTTGAGGTTGTTTTCTTTGCTGGCATCCAGAGTACAACAGAGAGATGAAACTGAATCATTGAAGTGCCATTGCCAAACCTGAGTGCAAATACCCAATGTGGGGTAGTTGACACACAAGGCATAAATAAATTATTGAATAACGAATGAATGTATGGATAGGTAGATAGATTGATGGACAAATAAAAAGCACTGAGAGTGTGAGTCGTAGAATCCTTCAAAATGAGTTCATAGCTTGTGGAATCATTTCATGTTTGAGGTTAGTGAGGATATCTAGGTTGGTTCATGAGGCCGATTGTTGTAAGGTATCAATTGTTCGTGAATTTGTTTAGTGAGAACAGCCAACCCCTTTCCTCCCTCCCGATAGCAGCAGCTAGAAGAGTGTATGTCCTGGGTGGTGGAGGTCCTTGATGATCGATAGTGTTTTCTTCAGGTAACGCTCTATGTGGATGTGTTCAGTGTTCGGGAGGACTGTATAGTTTTATGGACAGTGCCCGAGTTTTTTTTCCCCTGTTCCTGCGCATTGGTCCATAACAGGGCTTGACGGAACCAGTCATGGTACTCTCAACAGCCCATGGACAGAGGTGTGACAGACTTTTACAAGCCATCCCGAATCTGCGGCAACTTCGGAGGAAGTGGAGGTGTTGTCCTGTCTTCTTTGTAATGGCATTTACGCGCTTGTCGCAGAACGGATCTTCGCAAAAGATGACGGTCAGTTATATAAATTTACCGACCCTTGACCCATCTAATATATATCCGGTTTCCACTTCTCATTGCCGGAGGATTGGAGAATGACAAATGTAGTTGACCACGGTAGTACATAGCAAAGCTCTTTGTACATGCACCCACCGTACTCCCTTCAACACCCACCCATTCCCAAAACAGTTCAAATGGAATTGTAGTGGGTCCAGTGGAGGATCACGATAATGACCACTGGAATTAAAGGGTTAACGATTGAAGATATGGACCTGTACTCGCTGGAGATTAGAAGAATGAGGGGAGTTGGGGGAAATCTCATTGAAATCTATGGAATTATAAAACGAACAACATAAAGTGGATGTGGAGGAATCCGGGATGACAGGGCACAACCACAGAACAGACGTGTCCATTTAGAACAGGAATGAGATGAAATTTTAACAGCAAGTGATTGGAGAAGCTGAAGAATTGACTGTTCTGGACGTCTGAGGAGGCCGCGTCTTTGGGGATTTGCAATGTTGAGTTTTATAAGGAAATTGTGATGTTATTCGGTTGGAATTGAAAAGACGCTTAATGTAACGTCCAGGCAGGCGTGATGGTCGCGAATGGTCGAATTCTGCTGATTTTTATCCGCTTCCTCTGCTCTCTGTTTGTCTGTGCGTCTATACGATATCGGAGTAGAATTACTTTCACCCATCCAGTGTGCTCCGCCATTTCAACATGACTGTTCCAATTTTCAACTAAACTCTCAGGTTCCCCTTTCTCCCCGTATCTCTTCATCCATGACCAATTAGGAAACTATCAAAGTCTGCCTTGAGTATACATAATGGCCACGACATCTGCCTGTGGCGATTTGATGAATTTACTTAAGGAAAAATAAGGAAGTATGTGAAGCTTCGCAAGTTCGGATCGAACGGGACACAAGTACTCAAAGGAAGCCGGAAAAGAACTAACAGAGGAGAAAAGTAAGGAAATTGCAGATGCTGTAATTCCAAGGCAAGACACAGGAAATGTTGGAGGAACTCAGGAAGACCGGCTGTATTTACGGAAATGAATGAACAGCAGACGTTTTCGCTGGAGACTCACCTGCAGGAAATTAGGAAATCTATGAGAAACAATGAAAAGTTATTGGCAATCAGGATTTCCTCACAGGCACATGTCTGTCTCAGTATCTCTTCAAGGTCACTGCTCTTTGTGCCTCCACCACCACAGTATGAAGTGCATCCCATGCACCCACTACTCTCTGTGTAAAGGTCTTGCTCTGTACAGTTCATTTGAAATTACCGCCCGAGGATCCTCCGTCAATTTGTGAATGTCTCAAAATAAATGTATTTTTTTTGTGTCGTCTGCAAGATTATTTGTCATCTAATTTGCATACATCCGTGTGAGTGAAGTATTTCACAAACCCCGAAAAAAAAGAACTCACTGTCGAATCTTAACTAAAGATGCGCGTCGTCCTTTCGGAGTGGTTACGTAGCAGTCAGTATCTCATGTGGAATGCTCCACTGCGAGATGCTATTCCTGAAAGGTCAGCAGGAAAAAGCTCTTATGGCTTCAGACCAATTGAAGGTATTTATGCTGGAGCCATAGTTCTGAGAGAATCTCACATTTCGTGCCGAAAATAAATAAATAAATAGACATCCGGTGCTTTATCTCAGTAATCACCTTCCCACCTACCCAATGTACTCAATCCAATTCGACAGGTTGGACCTGTACTGCACAAAGCGTCCAAGAAATTCCTTTATTTACCAGAAGGCATTGCGACGGCAGTTGCAGCTTGAGACGGACGAACTGCGACTCGGCGAGTGGTTTTACAAGTGCTAGTTACTGAATTACTCTCGAGGTAACAGACAGATTCCAAAGAACTCCGGATCAGATGGAGATTTGCAGTCTGTCCACGGTAGACAGTCTTCCCGACCTGTTCAATAGATAGGGCTCTTGGAACCAAAAGCTCTTACCAGAGGAAACAGATGTAACTACACGGGGTGTACCTGAGCAGGCATTCGGGCCGCACGGAATACATGCAGGGCACAAGGGATATATTGCTATGGTGATGTGAAAGCTTCGCATGCAAATAACGGTAAAATCACCAACATGGTGGGAGTGAAGGAGACATTAAAGGGAACTCGAGAAGGAAGTAAACTGGAAGGAGCACAGTGTTTGCGAATTCGGAACACTTCCCCGATTGTGCATGGAGTGGGGAGGGCGGTAGCTAATCGTGGTTGTCCACTTCCTCAATGGAACTGCACGTGCCACTGAAGAAATGGGATAATTTGCCGTGGAATGGGAGAAGCGTCACCGAGGATTAATGTGGTCCAGAAAACGACGAGTGTACTTTGCTACGAGACTTAATGGAGATATCACAGCCTCCTTCAGCTGAGCTCTAAACCTGCCCTGGATCATGGCGTAAAGAGCGGTGTTGGTGCAGCAGCTCATCAATTGCAGCATGTAGCCCAGCTCCCGCAGAGATTCCGGGGGCATGAAGCCAATGTAAAAATACAGGCTATCCCACACAGAATACACCGTCAGCAGCGCCCAGAGCAGAATGAAATTCCCCGACATCACCAGCAGTAACAGGAGGGATTGCCTGCGGTTCTTCATTTCCGGGTCGGCCGGCGTCTCTCCATCGCGAGAACCACGGAGTCTTCTCCGGGCTCGGCTGGCTACAAAGACGTGTCTGATTGTTAAACTGTTGAGCAAGAGAATCAAGACAAAGGGGAATATAGGGGTGAGAAGGAAATGAATCAGCATAAATGTTGTCTGCAGAGATAGGGAAAAACGAAAAGAAGGCAAACAGAGAACGGACGAATTTAACATCGAATATGTCCCATTGAGCAAAAAGTACCAGAAAATGTTCTTTAGGCAGCTCAGCACAGTCACTGTCCCCAGAACCAGAGCCGCCGCTCTCCCTGTGCAGTAATTTCGTTTCAGCTTCTGAAAACAAATGGCGACAAATCGATCAAAGGTGAAAGTGACGGTGAACCAGACAGAACAGTCCGTGGCGGTGCAGAACACGACGGCGTGGATATTACACAAGGGAACACGTAACGACAATAATAAAAGCTCAATTGGCATGTAAGTCAGCGGAATCTTGCTCAGTAGAAGATCGAAGAGAACGACCAGCTGATCCGCTGCTACCATGGCAACCAGGTACCTTATGACGCCTTTGGAGAGACCGCACTGTCCCCGCGACAGGATGACGATTGTCACCACGTTCACTGTGCGGGAGGAGATAAAGACCATTAACACCCATTTCTATGGAATCATTCTCAAATTATAATTCCTTTAATCGTTAACTCTTTAGAGCAGAATGGGGAGAAATTTCTAAAGAATGAGGCTGTGAATGTGTAGAATTCATCGGCACAGACGGCTATGGTGGCCAGTTCATTGGAACCATTTGTAGCGGGGATTGATGTGCTCTTGATTCGGCGGGGCTTCAATGGATACGGGGAGAAGGCGACAGAGTGTGTTTGGGAGGAATGATAAATGAACCTGCTGCACCTGCAAACGAACCTTTTGTAATCCATGCACAAGCACTTGAATGTCCCCCCGCACAGCAGCATACTGCAATCGTTTACCACTTAAATTATATTCTATTCTTCCATTTGTCTTTCCCAAGTGTTTGACCTCGAAGTTATCAACATTTTAGTCAATCGTACAGACCCTAGTGCATTCGCTGAACCTATCCATATCCCTCTGTTTCCTTAGCACTCAGTTTCATTAGCAGACTTTGTGACGGCGATAAGTCATTGGCAGTGATGATGCTCAAGTGACCTCATGCTCTTCAACAGGTGAGACTTTGGAGCTATTTAAAAAAAAATAATACAGCGATGCAGCTCACTCCAACAAGCTTCTACAAAGCCGATTGATCCAGTCCTGACCCAGATGGACCCATCACTATGGGAATCATAAAGAACAAACGATCCGGTCTCCTCAGTACAGGAAGGAAGTTTAAGTTTCACGGGGGTGCATAGGAAATAGACAATAGACAATAGACAATAGGTGCAGAAGTAGACCATTCGGCCCTTCGAGCCTGCACCGCCATTTTGAGATCATGGCTGATCAACTACTATAAATAACCGGTTCCTGCCTTGTCCCCATATCCCTTGATTCCCCTATCCATAAGATACCTATCTAGCTCCATCTTGAAATCATCTAGAGAATTGGCCTCCACTGCCTTCCTAGGCACTGCATTCCAGACCCCCACAACTCTCTGGGAGAAGAAGGTTTCCCTTAACTCTGTCCTAAATGACCTACCCATTATTCTGATACCATGCCCTCTGGTACTGGACTCTGCCAGCATCTGGAACATATTTCCTGCCTCTATCTTGTCCAATCCCTTAATAATCTTATATGTTTCAATCAGATCCCCTCTCAATCTCCTTAATTCCAGCGTGTACAAGCCCAGTCTCTGTGACCTCTCTGCGTAAGACAGTGCAGACTTTCCAGGAATTAACCTCGTGAATCTACGCTGCACTTCCTCTACAGCCAGGAAGTCCTTCCTTAACCCTGGAGACCAAAGCTGTACACAATACTCCAGGTGTGGTCTCTCCAGGGCCCTGTGCAAATGTATCAGAATACTGAATGGATTGGAGAGCACTCCCTGTGAGGAGAGTCTGTGTGTGCTCAGGCGTGCTTCTCTTGGAGCGAGGGGCATGAGAGGTCATCTGTTTGAAGGGTTTGATAGAAGAGGCAGAGATAACGTTGGCCTGACAGATAATTAATCGGGACCTCGAGGGGACCAACGCTGGAAAAAGATGTCCTGCAATGCTTCGAAACTTCGAAAACCTGTGTACCGAACATGCCCTTCCCTTAGAAATTACCTCGGGTTACTCATAGTCTTCTATATTTATGAGATCTGTGTATCAACAAAGTACTCTCTTCGAAGACCCTATCGCATCCGCCTCCCCCACTGTCGCCGGCAGCCCATTCCACGCACTCATCACTTTCTGCGTAAAGTACTTACCCCTGACATCTCCTCTACACCAACATCTAAACATGGTGTACAAGATATTAAGAGGAATAGACAGAGTGGACATCCAGCGCCACTTCCCCAGGGCACCACTGCTCAATACAAGAGGACATGGCTTTAACGTAAAGGGAGGGAAGTTCGAGGGGGATATCAGAGGAAGGTTTTTCACTCAGAGAGTGGTTGGTGCGTGGAATGCACTGCCTGAGTCAGTGGTGGAGGCAGATACACCAGTGAAATTTAAGAGACTACTAGACAGGTATATGGAGGAATTTAAGGTGGGGGGTTATATGGGAGGCAGGGTTTGAGGGTCGGCACAACATTGTGGGCCGAAGAGCTTATACTGTGCTGTACTATTCTATGTTCTATGTTTAAACACATTAAAACTGTGCCCTCTCGTGCCAGCCATATTAGCAATGGGGAAAAAAACCTCTGACTGTCCACACCATCAATGCCTTTTGTCATCTTATACACTTCTATTAGGTCACCTCACATCCTCCATCTCTCCAAAGAGAAAAAGCTGAGTTTACACAACGTGTTCTCACTCTCAATTCAGTCAACATGCTTGTAAATCTCCTCTGCACCCTTTCTATGGTATTCACATTTTTCCTGTCGTTGGGCAACTAGAACTGAGCACAGTATTCCAGATCGGGTCTCAACATGTTCCTATATAGCTGCAACATTACCTCTCGGTTCTTAAACTCAGTCCTACGATTGATGAAGGCCAGTGCATTGTTTGAGATTCTTTACCGCAGAGTCAACCCAAGCAGCAACTTTGAGTGTTTTATGCACTCAGACCCCAAGATCCCTCTTATCTCCACAAAGTCAAGAGTCTTACCGTTAAGACTATATTCTGCCATCATATTTGGCAAAGGAAAATAAACAACCTCACATTAATCTGGGTTGAACTCCATCTGCCAGTTTTCAGCGCAGCTTTAGATATTATCAATGTCCGGCTGTAAACTCTGACAGCTGTCCATACTATGCACAACACCCCGAACATTGGCGACATCAGTAGATTTACTAATCCATACCTCCACTTATTTATCTAGGTCAATAATAAAAATCACGAAAAGCATTGGTCCCAGAACAGATCCCTGAGGCACACCACTGGTCGCCGTAATCCATACAGAATATGACCTGTATACAACCACACTTTGCATTCTGTAGGCAAAGCATATCTGGATCTACAAAACAATACCCCCTTGGATCGCATGCCTTCTTACTTTGTCATTAAGCTTTGCATGGTTTATCTTATCAAATACACTCAGCATAAGTTTGCGGAAGCAATACCGGTTTGAGCGAGCAACTATGCAATTTCCGCGTCGTTAAAGGACCGGTATGAAAGGGAAGCTGACTTATATTCGTCAAAGTTAATCCACAGGAAGAGACAAGACGCTTACCAGGAACAGCTACAATGGCGAGTGGAGAGTAGTAAATCAGTTGGAAGCTCCAGAGAGCATGCGTGATTCGAGAATCTAACGTCATTCTTTCTTAATTTTCAAAAAAATATTGATACGCCTCGAAAATATTCCTCGCGATTCCCGCGAATCCTGGTTCAGCCTATGTCCTCTCTCTATCGGGAGCCCGCTCCTCTCTGATAGCTTCGACTGGCGGCTCTCACTGAATCTGTCGTTGTGAGGGATGCCTATTAATAAACTATGCAAACAGTAGCCACACCTCCACGGTGACATCGACAATCCCCACGGACACTCCCGTAATTAAGATCTAAGGAACGACAGTGCAGTTAACCCTTTATTTGCAGACTTTCAGATAAACAATGCAAATGCATGTTGGAAGTGTATCTAGTAGTCCCAGCAGTCGTTTGTCCAGGGATGCGTATCGTGTGTGTTAGGGGAAATTTACTGAAATACATATGCAGGTAGCTGTAGACAATTGTGAGTCACTGATAATGGAACATGCGTGTTTACGGCCTTGAAAGCTCATAGCTCAAAGAAGTGGAGGTGGTGTGTGAGTAGGGGGGAGGGGTAAAGCGCACTGTGGTGATAGTGGACTCATTATTAAGTGGACTGGCAGGAGGTTCTCTGGGCGACAACATCCAGGATATCTTTGATCGAACTAATGAAAAGTTAACTAAGCGTACCAATGAAAAGGGTAGCACGAGGGACCTTCTCTTCTTTATATCTGCTCAGATGGGATAGCCGAGATGCCAGACAGGTTAGCTGAATGCTCCTTTGCAGGATGCGGGAAGGCATGGGACCTCCAGTGTCCCTGAGAATAACAGCTGAGAGAGGTGCGTTCAGCTGCAGCTTCTGAAAATCCGCGTTCAGGATTTGGAGCTGGAAATGGAGGAACTCCAGATCATTCGGGAGGCTGAAGTACTGATTGACAGGATATTTAGAGATGCAGTGAAACCCAAGGTGCAGGACACAGGAGACAGGATGACAGTCAGGAAGGGGAAGCGATTGAAAGGTTGTCAATACCTCTAATTGAACTTTGTGGTTTTTTTTTCGTGTGAATTTTCTCACCAGCCATTAGTCTGCGGCTTTGTTATTGCCATGGGCTCTTGTTTGTTTTCATGCTCCATGTGCTGTTGTCCTCGATCCTGCTCTACTCCGGCTCTTGTATGACTGAGTACTCCGTCTCTCATCTGTTTCACATTGTCAGCTATTTTGCTGCCACTTGAGTCTCATCGGGTTCCACCTATAAATTGTCTCTCTGTTTATAGCTCAGTGTCTTTAAGGACTGTGTTCTCGTCAGTTGGTTTGCCAGATTGTGGCAGTGAATTTTTCTATGCCTTTCCGGCATTTCTAGCTGCACTGTGTCCGTCTGAAATATCGACTCTGCCCGTTTCCCGATTCTGGTTTTTGGATTAGTCTGTACGTTTTGATCTCTGCCTGAACTTTGACGCCAACTTTGTTTGCACCTCGGGAACTGTTACTCGATTAATATCACAGTGTGCACAGTGCAGGGTCTGTGATTGGATCGCTGCTCCAGCGCCCTCACAGGGTTCAGTCACAGTCCTCGGGTCTCTGCCACTCAGTTTGCCGCTAGGACTAAGAAGTGGCGTGGGTGGTGTGTGTGTCGGGGTGTGGGGAGGGAGAATGTACACTGTGGTGACAGGGTATTCGTTAGTTAATGGTGCGGACAGGAGTTTCTGCCGGCGACAGCATCAGGGATATCTCGGATCCAGACTACAGCATTGTTAAGTGGGAGGGTGAAGAGAAAAAGATCGTGGTCTGTGTCAGTGCCAGTGACATGAGTGCGATGAGTGACGATGCTCTGCAGAGCCATTTCAGGGAGTGAAGTGCAAAGTGAAAGGGCTGGGCCTGCAGGGCTGTGATCTCATGATTGCTACCCTTGCCACGTGCTTGTGAGGTCGGAACCAGGAAGAGTTTACAGATTAATAGGATGCTAAAGTGTGCCTTTTATATTCAAGTCCTCTGCAGATGGATGCTAGCTTTGCATTTGTCTTCCGCACATTTCTGTAAGATTTCCTGTCGGAAATCCTCCCAAGGACCTCAGCACATCTGCTCGCTTCAATGTTCTCCCCGTTGTTAAAATAGTCCACGCCTTTATTTCGTCTGCCCAAGAGTAAGACTGGGCGCTTCCCCACATTATATTCCTTATGCAAATTATTTTCCTATTTTTCCAGTCTGCCTAATTCGTTCTGCAAGCACCCTGCTTCCTCAACTCTACCTGACCTTCCATCTATCTTCACTGGATCGGCAAACCGGGTCACAAAGCAATCAAACCCTCATTCAAATCATCGACGCACAACGGGAGAAGAAGCGGTCCCAACACCGAGTACTGCGGAAATCCACTATTCACCGCTGTCCAATCAGGAAAGGACGTACGCAGTAATGGTTATGGACAACTCCAGAGGGCCACAATATTAAACACCACCAGGATAGACTGAAAGTTCCGAGCAGATGAGAAATGAGCGAGATTGACTGTGTCCGGACATGAGGTTTCACCAGCTGATGAGACACAACTATTTACGATCAATGCAAGAGATAGGTTGCAACAAATTGAATGTCGACCGATCAGTGATTACAGACGGGACCATCCATAATATCCGTCCGGATAAAATAGCAAATGGCAGACAAGCAACAGCAACTTACTTAATGAATACAGTCTTTCGGAACACACATACCATGCAGAAATCAATATTGGTAAAGCAACAGAAATGCGCTGAAATAAAAGAGGAAAGTCGAAGATGATGGAACATTGACAGGGTAATTATTGTCCGGAGGTGAGGTTTCACCAGCTGCTGAGAAACAGAAAACACAGAACATCTTACTGTAAATACAAGTGTCAGATTCCTGCAAATTATATGAGGACCGGTCGGTGATTAAAGACAGGGCAATCCATAGTAACCGTCCAGATAAAATAGCACAGGATAGACAAAGAACAATAACTTCTTCAACAGACACAGCCATCGGGACCTCAGATAACATACATAAATATGTGCCTGAAAAACACCACAATAAGCTGAATGAAAAGAGGAAAGTAAAACAGGATGACAGAGGAACAGGGTTAACCTTCTCCAAAAATTAATATTTGTAACGAGTATCATCGTTTGAGGACCGGCTGGCAGCTCTTGGGCTGTATTCCCTGGAGCTCAGTAAAATGAAGGGGGATCTCATGGAAACAATCCAAATATTGAAATGCTTGAACAGATTTGTTATGGGCTAGGGGCTTATAAGACAAGAGGGCAAGATTGAAGGACGTCCATATGGAACAGAAATGGAGGGAAATTACTTTAATCGGGCGGTGGTAAATCTGTGAAAGAAAGTCCAGGAAAAGCACTCTCCAGTCCGCCCAAAACTAGTGAGATTCAGATAGCTCGATTCCAAAACAAGTTCAAGTTGGTTTTGCTGCTGGGTATTTCGCAACCCTGTTACAAACTAGTGCAATGTAATAACATACAGCATACAATTAAACGGATTATAGTTATGGATCTTAACTAAAGGTTTAGTGACGGGGAAATAAATGAAGAAAGCCCATTCTAAGTAATAGTCAAATGGGCACCAGTTGGAGCTCATCTTGAACTTCCTTGTCAGTCCAGGTCTCTCGGTCAACGTGGAAGCGCACAACAGCTTTCAGAATTCGCTCGCAATTCATATCGAACAAATGGGTTGCTCACCGGATTGCATTCTACGATCGGTTCTTCTTTGCTCATCTCCCGGCGAACCAAAAACTAAATCAAGACCAAACTTACTGTCCTTCAGCAAGAAAAGCTGTCCCTAATTCTACAATCCTAATTTGACCGCACGCATTCCTTATCTTGAACAAGAGGTTGCCATCAGAACAGACTGCTCTTACAGCTCTGCAAAATGAAAGACACAAAACATAACAATAAATGTGTAAAACAGGACATTACAGTACCTTGATAAACACTGTGCGTTGAATTCTGAACTTACAAACCAATCACGCACAAAATGCTTAGGGAACTCAACAGGTCAGACAGCATCTCTGGAAATGAATAAGCGCTTGAGGTTTCGGGCCGACACCATCCATTAAGATTTGACAGCAGCATTGTACGATTTCTCTCTGCACAACTTCAATCAGTCCCATGCTCATCAAGGGCATTTGCAACTAATCAGCGTGTTACAGAGCCTAAACAAAAACGGATAAAATAAAAAGTCCGTAACTCTCACCAATTTCAGACTACACTGCCATAAATTTATAATATCTCGGAGCAAATTCTGGCTCTTTGGCCCATCCAGGCTGCTGAACCGTGGGTTATCCTCTATTTCCCTTTCTCAGCGCCATTTCTCGGCCTTCCACCGTAACAATTGATGGCAACACTCTATAAATCTCTGCCTGAAATACACCGAATGTCCTGTCCTGTCCACAGCTGAATCTGGTAACAAATTCCCTAAATTCACCACCCTCTAGCGAAAGGAAATTCTCCGCATCTCTGCTTAAACAGACACCTCTCTATTCTGAGGCTACGCCCTCTTGTCTCAGACACCCCGACCTTGGGAAGAATTCTTTCCAGATCCACTCTGCCGAGGCTTTTCAACTTTCATGAGATTTCACCTCATTGTTCTGAATTCCAGCGAGTAACAGAGCCACAACACTCAAACATTTCTCATATGATTGCCCGTTCTTTCCTGGAAATATCCTTGTGAAACTCCCCAGCGCCCTCTCCAATGCCAGCACATCTTTTGTGAGATGACCATCGGAAAACTGTTCAGAATACTCACGCTGAGGCTTCAGCACTGCCTTGTAAATCCTCATTACCGCATCACTGCTTCTGCATTCTAGACGTCCTGAAATGAATGCTAACATTATAGTGTCGATCCTTACCTCCGACACTACCTGCATGTTAACCCTTTAGGTGTTCTGCAGGAGGACTCGCAATTTCCTTTGCACCTCTGTTTGCTGGACTTTCTCCACGATTAGCAAGGGGTCTGCACGTATAATTCTATTACCAAAGCGCATGACCATGCATTTTCCAACATTGTATTTCACCTGCCACTTTCTTCCCAATTCTACTTATCGTTTTAAGTACTTATGTAAGCGGCCCGTTTACTCAACAGTACCTGCCCCTACACCAATATTGGTACCATTTGCAAACTTGGCAATTAAGCCATCTGCTCCATGGGTGGTCAATCTGTGGAGTTCTCTGCTTAATGATGCAGTGGAGGTTACCTCAATAAAAAGTTTTTAAGGTTGGCTGTCTTTGCATAGTTGAAGGATTAAGGGCTATGAGGAAATGGTGGGTATGCAGCGATTAGAATTTGGTCAGCCGTACTTCAGTAGTTCATTAGTTGATTGACCACCCACCCAAGTTGGTGGGTACGTACATTGTACTCAAACGGCAAGATGCAAGTGCATTCTCCTAACACATCCATATCCCTCTGTAGTCTCTCAGATTCCTTAGCACACTTTGTTACGTCGATAAATCATGGCAGTGATGATGCCCAAGTGACCTCATACTCTTGAGCAGGTGAGAAGTTGGAGACATTTAACCATTTATCCATTTATGTATGTATTTATTTAACTATTTATTTATGTATCTATTTATTTATTTAATCATCTATCTATCTATCTATCTATCTATCTATCTATCTATCTATCTATCTTTCTGTCTATTTATTTATTTATTTATTTATTTATTTATTTATAGCCGCTGACTATCCTCAGGATTAATGCCTCTTGTTTCTTATACACCTCAGTCAGGCCACCCATCATCCTCCATCGCTCCAAGGAGAAAAAGCTGAATTCACTCAACCTATTCTCATTCTCAATCCAGGCAAAATCCTTGTAAATCTCTTCTGCACCCTTTCTAATTTTCCAACATTCTTCCTGTAGTGAGGCAAACAGAACAGAGAACAGTACTCCAGGTGTGGTCTGAGCAGGGTCCTATATAGCTGCAGCACTTAGTTTTTAAACTCAGTCCGACGTTTGATGAAGGCCAGTGCACCCTATGACATTCTTAATCAAAGAGTCAAACTGAACATTAGCTTTGAGTGTCTTATGCGCTCGGAACCCAAGATCTCTCTTGAACTCCACACAACCATGAATCCTTCCCTCAAGGCTATATTTTGCCAGCATATTTGACCAACCAAAATGATCAACCTGACATTTATCTGGTTTGAACTCCATCTGCCACTTTTCAGCGCAGTTTTGTATCCTATCAATGTCCCGCTGTAACCTCCGACAGCTCTCCACACTATCCACAACACCCGAACTTTTGTGGTATCAGTATATTTCCTAATCTATCCCTCTAGTTCCTCATCAAGGTCAATAATAGAAATCACGAAGAGCAGTGTGCCCAGAACAGATCCCTGAGTCACACCACTGGTCACCGACATCCAAGCAGAATATGACCCGTCTACAACCACAATTTGCATTGAAACGAATGCAGCAACAATGAATATGAAACTGAGACAGGGTTTAAAACAAATCCCGAGAATTATTAACCTCCGCTCAAACTGAGAAATTTAAGCAAAAGACAAACCTAAACGGAAGTTAACAGTTACGCGGCACAAACATTCAAATCTACAAAATGTTTTTAATGATTTCTCATCCAAGCACAGACTTAAAATAATAAATTCAAAACTCCATGTGATTTATACAGTCAGTCAGGAGAAACTTCCCCGAAACAAAGGATTCCTTCCAAGTATCGACGATCTGCCGATTCTTCAGGCGGGAGATGCATTGTTGGCAGAAATTACAAGGAAATAAAAGGAACTGACCTTTGGACTGGAGGGTTGTCACTGCACAAAACTTCCTGACCTTGCAAAATACAAAACCGGTGGGACCTCCACACCTCCGACCAGTAACAACAACGTTGTATCACCCCACTCACAAGACCATTATATCATCCCACTCTCAAGACCATTACATCATTCCACTCAGAAGGCCGACCCGCGCTCAAACTGTGCGTATGTAACAGCAGTCTGTAGCAAATAATTTCTGGATCTAGAAAGCAATGTCCCCTTCAATCACATGCCTCCTTACTTTCTCAACAAGCCTTGCATGGGTTACATTGTAAAATACACCCAGCCGATGTTTACGGAATCGATACCGCCTTGAGGGAGCAGCTATGCTATTCGCGTGTCGTTAGAGGACAGGTATGAAAGAGAAGTTGACTTATATTTTTAAACGAAAGTCAAGAGGAAGAGACGAGGGACTTACCAGGAACTGCTACAATGGCGAGTAGAGGGTAGTAAATCAGTTGTAAGCTCCAAAGTTCATGCGTGATTCGAGAATCCAACGTCATATTTTCATAATTTTCAACAAGATATAGAAACGCCCCGTAAATATTCCTCGCGACTGCTGCAGTATTCCGCGATCCATTTCGCAGATTATGATCCATCGCTGGGATAGTCCGGATTCCCGTTCCCGATTCAGCCACTGTTCTCTGTCTTTCTGGAGTCTCTCACTGAAGCAGTCGTTGTGAGAGAGACATATTAATAGAACAGCCAACCGGCAGCCACACCTCCGCGGTGATGTCGGCAATCTCAACAGACACACCCTTCATTAAATTCTACAGAATAACATGTGCAGTTAACCCTTTATCTGCAGACCTTCAGAGAAGCAATGCAAATGCAGGCTGGAAGTCTGTCTAGAAAGCCCGGCAGTCGGCTGTCCATGGATGCGTGTCGTGTCTGTAAGGGGACACAACACCGAGAAGCCTATTGAAATCCATATGCAGGCAGCTGTAGACAATTGTGTATCACTGATAACGGAGCATGCCTATTTACGGCATTGAAAGCTCATAGCTCAAAGAAGGGAAGATGGTGTGGGAGTAGGGGGTGGTGTAAAGCACACTATGGTGATAGGAGACTATTAAAGGGAGCGTCAGGCGGGTCTCTAGGCGACAAAGTCCAGGAAACCATTGATCGAACTATGTTTTGTTAAGTGGATGGGCGAAGAGCCAGACGTCGAGGCCAATGTACGTCCCAATGAAACGGGTAGTACGAGGGACCTTCTCGTCTCCATATCTGCTCAGATAGGATACGAGAGATGCCAGGCAGGACAAATGACTGCTCCTTTGCGGGATGCGGGAAGGCATGCAGACCTCCAGTTTTCCTGGAGGTGTTTCTCCAGTGTTACAGCTGCGACATGTGCGGTCTGCTGCAGCTCTAAAATGCATCTTTCGAAAGTGGAGCTGCAAATGGACGAGCTCCAGATCATTCGGGAGGCTGAAGTACGGGTAGACAGGACATTTAGAGAAGCAGGGAAACACAAGGTGCAGGACACAGGCGACAGGATGTCAGTCAGGAGGGAGAAACGGCTGAATGGGTGTCAGTACATCTAATTGAACTTTGTCTTTGTGTATGTTTTTTCCCCAGGCCGTCAATCTGCGGCTTTGTATTGTCATTTGCCCTTGTTTGTTTTCAAGCCCCATGTGCTTCTGTCTTTGATCCTACTCTACTCATGCCCCTGTGTTACTGAGTACTCCGTCTCTCACCTGTTTCACATTATAACCTGTTTTGCTGCCACTTCTCTCTCAGTGTGTACCACCTATCATCTTTATTGCTCCGTGTATTTCAGCACTGTGTTCTCACCTGCTGGTTACGAGATTGTACCAGTGAATTTTCCTGAGACTTTCCAGCATTCGTAGCTGTACTCTGTCCATCTGAATATCGACTCTGTCCGTTTCCCAATTCTGTTTTTTGGATTTCTCTGCCTGGCTTTGAACTCTGCCTCAACTTTGACGCCGACGTTGTTCGCACCTCGGGATTTGTTACTCAATAAATATCACCGTGTGCACAGTGCAGGGTCTGCGATTGGATCCCTGATCCAACGCCCGAGCAGAGTTCAGTCTCTGCCACTCAGTTTGCTGTTCTGGCTAAGAAGGGAAATGGGCGGTGTGTGTGGGAGGATGGGGAAGGCACTCTGTTGTGATAGGATATTCGTTAGTTAGTGGTTGGGAAAGGAGGTTCTGTCGGCGAAAACATCAGGGATATCTGGATCCAGTCTACAGCGTTTCTAAGTGGGCGGGCGAACAGCTGGAATTCGTGGTCTATGTAGGTTCCAATGACATTGGCACGATGAGTGACGATGTTCTGCACAGGCACTTCTGGGAGGTAAGGGCAAAGTTAGAGGGCGGGGCCTTCAGGGCTGTGATCTCAGGAAAGCTACCCGTGCCGTGTGCTTTTGAGGCCGGAACCATGGAGAGTATACAGATTAATAGGTTGCTAAAGAGTGTGTTTTACATTCCAGTTCTCTATAGATAATTGCTAACATTGCATTTTGCTTCCTCACCTTTCTGGAAATTTTCCTGTACGGGATCCTCCGAAGGAGCTCTGCACAAAGCAATCAAATCCTTCATCCAAACATCGACGCACAACAGGAGAAGAAGCGGTCCCAACACCGACTGCTGCGGAACTCCACTGATCACCCCCGTCCAATCAGAAAATGACCTACGCCGTAACGTCCATGGACATCTCCAGAGGGCCACAATATTAAACAGCACCAGGATAGTCCGAAAATTCCGAGCAAATGAGTAATGAGCTTGATAGGCTGTGTCCGGACATGAGGTTTCACCAGCTGCTGAGAAGCAGAAAAGACACAATAACTTGCTAGCAATGCAAGGGTCAGATTTCTGCAAAGTAAAGTACAGATAATACAATCCATCAGAACTGTCCGAGTAAAATAACACAGGATAGACAACGAACAACAACTTATTCAACAGATAAAGCCATTGCGAATACAGATAACTTACAGAAATCAATGCTTCAAATACACCACCCTTGCTGAGTTAAAAGAGCAAAGTGACAGAGGATGGCACATGAACAGGTTTGATATTGTCCCAAAAGTAATATTTACAACGAGTATCCTCCCAGTCAATACAGAACAGCACTAACAAAACTACCCTTAAAACAAAATATTTTTGTAATTCTCCAGAACGCTACAACACTAAGCATCTCTTGAATACTCCGAAAGCTCCGACTCATTGAGAAATGGGCGTGTTTGGGTCAGCTTTTATCAGTGTTGGGGTGAGTGACTCCAGCCATTCCTGTTCATGAAACTAATGTTTGCGATGTCACATGAAACCTGCTCCTAAATCTGAATTAAGCAGGTGCATTAGTGTGATATTCTGGTGCTGCTGCAACTTATTTTCTGCTAATAATGTATTTAATACTGTTTTTCTATTACTGTCTTGTTTTATCTCCCGCTTTGTTTGATTGCCTGAGAGGAAACCAAAAGAGAGTTTCATTGTGCCTACGTGTAATGACAATAAAGATCATTCAATTCAATCCAATTCAATTAAGTCCCCGGTTCAAAGAAAAAAAAGACACGCCGAAAATTCAGCAAAGTCCAGCTGAGCTGCGGCCAAGAAAGCACCCTTACTTCTTTAGTTCCTGAAAGGACAGGGGAATTAGCCAGGAACCAGTTAACTCTCTCCAATATTTAAACTATTCTGTCCTTTCATAACCAATGGCTAATCATTGACTCTGCTGTTCATCACGATGCAGATACTTTAGCTGGGTAATTGCCAATCGGTTCAACGGCGTTGAGGCACAGTGAAACAGTGTGAGAATCTTCTCTCTCTCTCTCTCTCTCTCTCTCTCTCTCTCTCTCTCTCTCTCTCTCTCTCTCTCTCTCTCTCTCTCTCTCTCTCTCTCTCTCTCTCTCTCTCTCTCTCTCTCTCTCTCTCTCTCTCTCTCCCACTCTCTCTGTTTTGCAAGCCACTCAGCCAGAATATTAAGTTTTCAAAAAAAATTTGAGGTCGCGGAAAAATCTAAATTCCAGACTATACTGTTACATAGAATATAACAACGTGTTGAATAGATTGAAATTAGTCTGCATGCCGTTATATTTAAAGCAAAGTTTGGGAGGTCCTTAAGTTTTAGCATAGGTTGCACATCCTTTGATGACAAAGCGTTTCAATAGTTCCGGGTAGAAGGCACGAAAATGTGGTTAAGAAGGATAATATATCACGGAATTCGACCAGACTAACTAGATGGCCCATTGTCCTTATTTCTAACAGTGACAGGTTGCCAGCAGAACAGACTGCTCTTAGCGAACTGCTGAATGAAATGCACACAACAGATATGATCCATGGATTACAGTACTTAGATAATCATTGTGATTTGAGATTTGAACCTCGAGCGGAATCACACACAAAATGCTAAGGGAACTCAACAGGTCAGACAGCATCTCTGGAAATGAATAAGCGCTCGATGTTTCGGTCCAAGACCATTCGCTGGGACTTGACAGCAGCAATGTACTTTTTTCTCTCCACACAGTTTCAATCAGTTCTCTGCTAATCACAGGCATTTGCAACTAATCGGAGGACAGAGCCTAAGCAAAAACGGAAAAAAATTATCCGTGACTCTCACTGATTTAAGGCAACAAGTCCTTAAGCCCATTGTATATAGGAACAGAATTAGGCCATTTGGGTCATTGAGACTGCTCAATCATGGCTGATCCTCTATTTCCCTTCCTCGCCGCCATTTCCCGGGCCTTCTCTCCGTTACGATTGATGCCGTGTGCAATCAACTATCTATAAATATCTGCCTAAATTAAACCCGACGACACGGACTCCACAGCTGAATGTGGTACAAATTCCCCACATTCACCATCCTTTGGGGAAAGAGGGGTCTCGGCATCTCTGTTTGAAATAAACACATAAAGACAAGCCAGATAAACTCCGCAGATCGGGCAGCATCCGTTGAAAGGAGCCGTCAACTTTTCGGGCTGAGACCCTTCGTCAGGACTAAAGCAGGAGGGGCAGGGTCTGTATAAAGAAGGTGGGGAGAGGATGGAAAACCCATCAGAGGAAAGATCAAGGGGTGGGGGAGAGTAAGCAGGGAGGGGATAGGCAGGAGAGGTGAAGAAGGAATCTAAGGGGAAAACACTATGGGTAATAGAAGAAGGCAGAGTCACGAGACATGTGTTAGGCAGCTGGAAGAGGAGACAAGAGTGAAAGTGGGATGGGGGAAGGGAAAGGGAGGGAAATACCGGCAGTTGGATAATTCGATGTTCATACCAAAGGGATGGAGACTACCCAGACGGCATATGAGGTGTTGTTCCTCCAACCGACGTTTGGCCTCATCATGGCTGTAGAGGTGGCCATGAATGAACATATCCAAATGGGAATGTGGAGGAGAGTTGAAGTGAGTGGCAAACGGGAGATCCTGTCTGTTGTGGCAAACGGAGGGTAGGTGCTCGACGAAGCGGTCCCCAAAATCTGTGTCGGGTCTCGCCAATGTAGAGTAGGGCGCACCGGGAGCACCGGATGCAATAGATTACCCCAACAGACCTCACAAGTGAAGTGTTGCCTCACCTGGAAGGACTGTTTGGGGCCCTGAAAGGTGGTAAGAGAGGAGGTGTTGGGACAGGTGTAGCACTTACCCTTGCAGTGATAAGTGCCCAGTGGGAGATCTGTGGGGAGGGACGTGTGGACCAGACAGTCACGGAGGGAACGATCCCTGCGAAAAGCAGAAAGGGGTAGAGAGGGAAAGATGTCCTTAGTGGTGGGGTCCTGTTGAAGGTGGCGGAAGTTGCGGAGGATAATATGCTGGATCCGGAAGCTCGTGAGGTGATAAGTGCGGACAAGGGGAACAGGGTCCCTGTTGTGGTGACGGGAGGATGTGCTCAGGGATCTGAGACTATGCAAATAACCAGTGTGCAATAGATAACAAACTGAGCAAACAGGACATAATTAAATTAATGAATAATGAATAATGAATGAATGGATGAATAGATAGGGAGATAGGTTGATGGACAAATAAAAAATAACACTGAGAACACGAGTTGTAGCGTTCTCAATAAATAAATAGTCATGAGGTGCCCTTTCCGCAGCAATCAACTTCCCCACATACCCAATGTACTCAATCCAGTTTGACAGATAAGACTACCACCACACAAAATTTCCATGATATTCTTCAATTTACCAAAAGGCACTGTGATGAAGATTGGTGCTTGGGAAGAACGAAAGGCGATTGAAAGGCGAGTGGTTTTACGATTGCGAGTTATTTAATTATTCTGGAGGTGGCAGACAGATCTACAATGATTAATGGTGCGATCGGAGATCTCGGTCTATCATTGGCAAGTGACCTGCCTGAAACGAGAAATAGCAGCGGCTCTTGGAACCAATCAGCCCTCGTCGGAGGAAAGAGATGGAGCTGCACTGGGGGAACCGAGCAGGCATTAGGGCCGCATGGATGCCGCAGGGCACAGCGTCGTATTGCGATTGTGATGGCAAGGAATGGTAGAATCACCCTCTTGGTGGAACTCAGGGAGACATCACAGGGAACAGGTGAAGAATGTAAACTGGAAGGAGCTCTGTGGAAAGATCTTCAATCGTTTTAGTGAATCAAGGGATAAAAGGCAGGAGGGAACAACGACCATTCAGAGCCCCAAAAGAACAGCACACACCAGTGAAGACAATTTGGGGAAGTATTCGATAAAGGTCACTGAGGATTACTTCTGACAACGCCGAGTGCACCTTGCCAAGAGACAGAGGGGCGATTTCACCGTCTCATTCAGCTGCACCCTGAACTTGGACTGTGCCACGGCGTAAAGAACCGTGTTGGCACAGCAGCTCAGGAGCTACAGCATTTAACCCAGCTCCATCAGAGAATCCGGGGGCATCACGTCAATGTAAAAATACAGGCTCTCCCATAAGGAATACACAGTCAGCAGCGCCCACACTAGAATATAATTCTCCGATATCACCAGCAGTAACAGGAGGGATTACCTGCGGTCCTTCATCTGCGGGTCGGCGGGCGTCTCGCCATCGCGTGAACTACGGAGTCTCCTCCGGGCTCGGCAGGCCACTAAGACTTGCCTAACGGTTAAACTGTTTAACAGGGAAATCAGGACAAAAAGGAATATTGCCGTGAGGAGGAAATGAATCAGTTGAAATTTTGCCTCCTGAGATGGGGAAAATAAACGAGGACTATTTACACAGAGCACGGACGTCATTAATGCTGAATATGACCCATCGAGCATAAAGTACCAGAATATGTTCCTTACGGAGCTCAGCACCGTCACTGTCCCCAGAACCAGAGCCGCCGCTCTCCCGGTGCAGTATTTTCGTTTCCGCTTCTGAAAACAAATGGCGACGAACCGGTCAAAGGTGAAAGTGACGGTGAACCAGACAGAACAGTCCGTGGCCACGCAGAGCAGGACGGTGTGGATGTTACACGCGGGAACACGTAATGACCAGATTAAAGCCTCAAATGCCATGTACGTCACCGGAATCTTGCTCAGTACCAGATCGAAGAGAACGACCAGCTGATCCGCTGCTACCATGGCAACCAGGTATCTGGTGACGCCTTTGGAGAGACCCCACTTTCCCCGCGACAGGATGACTATTGTCACCACGTCCACTGTGAGGAGGGAAATAAAGATCATTAACACACATTTGGATGGAAACATTCTCTAAAAACAATCATTTAAATCGACAGCACTTCCGAGAGCGCAGATGAATATTGAATTAATGTATCTGCTAAGGGAGCTATTACCAAAGTAGTAGTGATTATAATGTACCTGCTGAAGTTCAGTAGAATGAGGGGAAATCTCACTGAAATCTACCGAATATGGAAAGGCCGAGATATCGTGGACTTGGGGAGGTAGCTTCTGTCGTGGGGGAGTCTGCACCTGAAGAAGAGCTCTCAATGGATAAGGGGAGTAGGAGCCAGAAGGTGGATGAGAGGGATAATAAATCATCCGTGATGAAATGGCGGAGAAGGGTCAGTGCTCGAATGGCTGAATTCAGCTGCCGTGCCCTATGGGCGAAGCAGGGATATCAATAGATGGCTGGAATGTATTCTGAACGTTGGCGTCAGTAGAATGAGTTGAGACTGGGAAATGTTAAGATAATAATACACATTAATATAACATGTATCACGGTGACATTCAACTCTCCTCAAGTGGAAGAACGAAAGAAATTGAGAACAAAAGAACATCAGTAACGGAAGAAGGAATAGTCCATCTGTTCAGAATGGTATGATCTGGCAGTAAATATAATCGTGGCTGATCCAGAAACATAGAAAAAATAGAACACCTACAGCACAATACAGGCACTTCGGCCACGTTAGAAATTATTGTGCTAATTCATAGCCGTTAATTTTTCTAAGCTCCATGCACCTATCCAAAAGCATACCTAGTTTTTCCTCTTAGCCCTTAATTCAAGTATGCAAAGAACTAGGCCAGCCAGTCTTAAATATATTTAAAGAGGTAGCCTCCACTGCTTCATAATGCAGACTATTCAACAGATTCACCACCCTCTGAACTGTCCCATATTTACACCCTAGAATCATCAGGCTTTGTCCCGGAGTTCGAGTCTCACCTACCAGTCCAGACACTACCTATCCAATCCATAAGTTTATTTGTTTCTAGAAAATTTCTTCTCATCCTTCTGAGTTCCACCGAGCAAGATTTCCACTTATCTTTATGAGTTCGAGCGAGGACGATCCCAGGCGACTCAATTGCCCCTCATAGTCGAACCACCTCATCTCTGGAATCAGTTGGTGAACCGCCTACACAGACAGTTTATCAATCCTCAAGTCGGGAGACCACAACTGCACAGTACTCCGGATGCCGCCTCACCTGTACCTTGTGCAGTTGCAGCATAACCTCCCTGCTCTGAAATTCAATCCCTCTGACAACAAAAGCGAACATCCCATTTGTCTTAGTGATCGGCTGCTGCACCTGCAAAGCAACCTTTTGTGATTCAAGCGCAAGCACTCCAAAGTTCCTCCGCCCAGCAGTATGCTGCAATCCTTTACCACTTAAATAATATTATGTTCCTCCATTTGCCCTTCCCAGGTGTAGGACCTCGTATTTACCAACGTTGCACTGCATCTGCCAGACGTTGGTACATTCGCTGAACATCTGCATGCCCTTAGTTTCCTCTGCACTCTTTGTCTCGGCGATAGATCGCAGTATCACCTCATGCTTTTTAACTGGTGAGACGTTGGAGCTAGTTATTAATTTATTTAATTCCGAACGAATCTTCCCTTCTTGCATTATGCGCATATCCTTCCTTTTGCCTCATAGGCACATGTCTGCATCAGGATCTGTTCAGGGTCACTGCACCTTGTGCCTCAACCACCATGGTATGAAGTGCACTCCATGCACCCACTACACTCTGAGTAAAGGTCTTGCTCTTTCGAGTTCATTTGCAATTACCATATATAACCATATAACAATTACAGCACGGAAACAGGCCACTTCGGCACTTCTAGTCCGTGCCGAACGCTTACTCTCTTCGTCCCACTGACCCGCACTCGGCCTATAAGCCTCCATTCCTTTCCTGTCCATATAGCTATTCAAATTTACTTTAAATGACAATACCGAACCTGCCTCTACCACTTCTACTGGAAGCTCGTTCTACACAGCTACCACTCTCTCAGTAAAGTAATCCCCCCTCGTGTTACCCTTTAACTTTTACCTCCTAACTCTCAATTCTGTACTCTTGTTTGAATCTCGCCTACTCTAAATGGAAAAAGCCTATCCACAAGAACTCTATATATCCCCCTCGAAGATCTATCCGCCCGCAGATACTCCGTTAATTTGTGTGTCTCAAAGTAAATGTTTGTGTGTGTGTGTGTGTGTGTGTGTGTGTGTGTGTGTGTCGTCTGCAAGATTATTAGTCAGCTCATTTGTATACATCCGAGTCATTTATATATATCACAAATCCCGGAACAACTCATTGCCCAACATTATCTATGGACCTTTATTTCTCCGTAGCGATTAAAATGCGATTCCTGGGTTACAGAATTGAAATCGCTGTATTACCGAATGCCGACTGCCATCTTTTGGCGGCTTACGAATCTACGTTGTTCTTTTATTTTTGCAGAGTGTACTGAACAGCAGAAGGGTGGTAGTCCTCGATTTACCTGCCGTACTACTTTGACAAAGTTATTATTTCACTGAACATATTTTCAACCCATCTGCCCTTTTACCAAGCTCCTTAAACATCCACTACTCCATCACGTTTTGTGTCGCCTACAAGCATATTTAAGAGTCTTCCCAATTATTATTCCAGTTAAACGACAGAATATCTCTAACACTTGTCACATGCAGAATAGCTGCCCTCCACTACTACCCTCTGTCCTTTATGTCCAGGACAAATTTGATTCTATGCTATCCAATGCAGCTCGGAATTACGGAGCAGCCTACCGCAAAAGGTCCGTCTCAAAAGTTTTACTTCCAGTCGGTTCCCAACGGTCGGCCCTTGGGTGGCGCAATGCTTCACGGTCCCAGCGGCCCTTCAATGATCAATGACCATTTAACCTACCAGATGGAATGGGATACTTTGGGACGGTATGGGAGAAGCCTCACTGAGGATTAATGCGGTAATGACAAAGCCGAGTGAACATTGCCACGAGACTTAAGAGCGATTTCACCGTCTCCTTCAGCTGCACCCTGAACCTGGCCTGGACCACGGCGTAAAGGGCCGTGTTGGTGCAGCAGCTCAGCAGTTGCAACATGTAGCCCAGCATCCGCAAAGAATTCGGGGGATCCAGGTAATTATAACGGTTTATGTAATAACAGAGGCTATCCCATACGGAATACACCCTCAGCAGCGCCCACAGCACGATGAAATTCCCAGACATCACCAGCAGTAACAGGAGGGATTGCCTGCGGTTCTTCATCTCCGGGTCGGCGGGCGTCTCGCCATCGCGCGAACCACGGAGTCTCCTCCGGGCTCGGCTGGCCACCAAGACGTGTCTGATGGTTAAACTATTTAATAGGAAAATCAGGACAAAGGGGAATATTGGAGTGAGGAGGAAATGTATCAGTTCAAATGTTGCCTCCTGAGATGACGAAAAGGAAATTGGACTCGTCATCAGCGAATAGTACCTACTGAGCAAAAAGTACCTGAATATGTTCTTAACTCAGCTCAGCACAGTCGCTGTCCCCAGAACCACAGCTGCCGTTCTCCCGGTGCAGTATTTTCGTTTCAGCTTCTGAAAACAAATGGCGACAAATCGATCAAAAGTGAAAGTGACCGTGAACCAGACAGAACAGTCCGTGGCGGCGTAGAAAAGGACGGCGGGGTTTTACACACGGGAACACGACGCGACCAGCCGAAAACCTGCATTGGCATGTAAGTCACCGGAATCTTGCTCAATACCAGATCGAAGAGAAGGACCAGCTGAACCGCTGCTACCATGGCAACCAGGTACCTTTTGACGCCTTTGGAAAGACCGCACTTTCCCCGCGACAGGATGACGATTGTCACCACGTTCACTGTGCAGAGGGAAATACAGACAATTTACACATATTTGGATGGAAACATTCTCAGATTATTTTAATAGACAGCACTTCCCAGAGCAGAGATGAACATGAAATTAATGTATCTACTGGAGATATCATCGGATTATCATTATTATATCGATAGTGATCATAATGTACCTGCTGAAGTTCAGCTTAATTTGGGGGATCTCATTGAAACCTACCGAATATTGAAAGGCCGAGATATGGTGGACGTGGAGAGGATAGTTTCTGCAGTTGTGGAGTCCACAACTAGAAGATGAGGATTTACAATAGAAATACATCACTTTAGAACAGAGGTGGATAGAAGTTTGTTTCGACCGAGACTGGTGAATATCTGGAATTCCTCACCACAGGCGGCTGTGGGAGTCAGTTCGTTTGAACCATTTGCAGCAGAGAGCGATAGACACTTGATTCGTCAGGGCGACAATGTTTATGGACACTGGACGCCAGAATGTGGTTGAGAGGGATAGTAAATCAGCTATGATGGAATGGCGGAGGAACCTCGGTGCTTGAATAACATAATTCAACTCTCGAACCCCAAGGGTTAAGCAGTGATGGCTAGGATGTATTCTGATCTTTGGCGTCAGGAGAAGGAGCAGAAAAAGGGATGTGATAATGAACCTATTACTGATTAAGTGCCAGGTATCACGGCGACAGATTTTCAAATTATTTCAACTGTAAATTCGAGGGGACATTAGAGCAGAAGAACTGAAGAAATAGCAGCCGAAAAAAATCCATCTGTTCGGACGGGCATGCTCCAACATTGAAGGTGATTATGGCTGATCTGATCATGCACTCATCTCCATCTACCTGCTTCTCCCTACAGAACCCTAAATAACCCTACTACCCTAAAATCTATCCAAACTTTTCTGAACTATGTATACTGAGGTCGCCTTCTGTACATCTTTGGGCAGAAAATCCCACAGGTTCAGCACCCGCTGGGAAAATCATCATCTCCGTCCTAAATTCACTCCCCAGAAGCTTCAGCCTATGTCTCCCAGTTCCAGTCAAATCTACCCGTGGAAACAAATTTCCTGTCCCTGTCTTATCTATCCCTTTCCTATTTTTAAATGTTTCTAAAAGATCTTCTCTCATCCTTCTGATTTCCAGTGTGTGCAGTTCCAGGCGACTCAATTTCTGTTTTTAATCTCGCCACCTCATATCTGAAATCAGAATGGGTAAACGCGTACAACGCCAGTAAATCGCTCCTCAGGTCAGGATACTTGTCCTGCAAGCAGGACTAGCTGCCGCCTCACCAGTACCTTATACATTTGCAGCATAAACTCCGTTCTCTTAAATTCATCCCTGTAACAATGAAGGCGAATACTCCATTTGCCTTCTTGTTATCCTACTGCTGCTGCAAACCAACCTTTTGTGATTGAAGAACAATCACTCCAAATACCCTCCACACGGCAGCACACTGCAATGGTTTACCACTTAAATAATATTCCGTTCTTCCATTTGTCCTTCCCAAGTAGATGACGTCGCGTTTACCAACTTTGCACTCCATCTGCCAGACGCAGGTACATTCCCTGAAAGTATTAATATCCCTCTGCATGTTGTCAGTTTCCTCTGCACTCTTCGTATCGGCAATAGATAGATAGATAGATACTTTATTCATCCCCATGGGGAAATTCAACTTTTTTCCAATGTCCCATGCACTTGTTGTAGCAAAACTAATTACATACAATACTTAACTCAATAAAAAATATGATATACATCTAAATCACTATCTCAAAAAAGCATTAATAATAGCTTTTAAAAAGTTCTTAAGTCCTGGCGGTAGAATTGTAAAGCCTAATGGCATTGGGAAGTATTGACCTCTTCATCCTGTCTGAGGAGCATTGCATCGATAGTAACCTGTCGCTGAAACTGCTTCTCTGTCTCTGGATGGTGCTATGTAGAGGATGTTCAGAGTTATCCATCATTGACCGTAGCCTACTCAGCGCCCTTCGCTCAGCTACCGATGTTAAACTCTCCAGTACTTTGCCCACGACAGAGCCCGCCTTCCTTACCAGCTTATTAAGACGTGAGGAGTCCCTCTTCTTAATGCTTCCTCCCCAACACGCCACCACAAAGAAGAGGGCGCTCTCCACAACTGACCTATAGAACATCTTCAGCATCTCACTACAGACATTGAATGACGCCAACCTTCTTAGGAAGTACAGTCGACTCTGTGCCTTCCTGCACAAGGCATCTGTGTTGGCAGTCCAGTCTAGCTTCTCGTCTAACTGTACTCCCAGATACTTGTAGGTCTTAACCTGCTCCACACATTCTCCATTAATGATCACTGGCTCCATATGAGGCCTAGATCTCCTAAAGTCCACCACCATCTCCTTGGTCTTGGTGATATTGAGATCATCCTTTGTGTCATCAGCAAACTTACTAACCAATCGCTCCACTTCCTGATCTAGGTCATTTATAAAAATCACGAAGAGGAGGGGTGCCAGAACAGATCCCTGAGGCACACCACTGGTCAACGACCTTCTCTGGGAAGCCATTTTTGTATCCACATAACAATGTCCCTTTGGATCACATGCCTCCATACGTTCACAATAAACGGTATCTATTGGAAAGACATGTCCTGCAATTAGCGAGCCGTTGGAGGACAGGAATGAAAGAGAAGCGGACATATTTTCAACGTAATCATGAGAAGAGACGAAACACTTACCTTTAGTAAGTGTTTCTTCCGCATAGACGCTAATACTTTCGCTTAAACAGTCGATATCCGTCTGCAGGATCTCAGATTCCACTGCACGATTTTAGTAGGCGGCAGATCATGGCAGTAATGATGACCACGTGACCTCATTCTCTTTAACAGGTGGGTCTTTGAGGAATGTATTTATTTATTTATTTGTCTGTTTGTTTGTTTGTTCATTCATTCATTCCTCCTTCCAGTGATGACGTCCCCTCCAGCAAACATTGACAGAGCCTAATTATCCTACCATGCCGAAATGGACTGTGGATCATGAAGCACCGGAAGCATGTGTAAGCTTCACAGAGGGTGCAGATGTGATTTGCCCGAATACTGCCTAGATTGGAGGGTAGGTACTTTGAGGAGATATTGTGATAGCTCGAACGTGTGAGTGAAGGTGCATGAGAGGTCTCTTGGAAGCAGTGCTTGAGATGAGAAGAGACACAGATAACGTTTGCCTGACAGAGAAGTAACCGAGACGCTGACAGCCCCAAAGCTGGAGAGAGAATATCCGTAATGCACCCAGCCGGTGTTGCTGAAGCTGTACCGGTTTGAGAGAACAATTCACCAGCAGCAGCACCCCCGCGGAGACGTCGACAATCCCCACGGACACTCCCTTAATCTGGTTTTACGGAGTGACAGGTGCAGTTAACTCTTTATTTGCAGACCGTCATAGAAGCGATACAAAAGCAGATTGGAAGTAAACTCCTAATACCAGCAGTCGGCCCTGTGTGATGTGTGACGTGACGTGTCTGCGAATTGGCACAAAATTGAGAAACTTTTTGACACACAGCTAGCCATTGATATACAACCAGTCTGGGAAGGAAGTTACACGCAGCAAATCAATAAAAAAATAAACAAACAATAAAAAACAATAACGATGATATAAACAGACGGAAAATGTTAATTGCACAGACAGTTCTTAACAATTATAGTTGCATAGGTAGATTGATATTGATATCGAGTTAGATGATTCGGAAACAATGATTTTCAGGAAAAAAATAGAGCCTCGAACCAGCGGCCAATCTGGACGTCGGGTGATTTGCGAGGAGAGAACGTCACTCAGCACGGGTATCTTGACAGTGAAAAAGACCAGCGTCCAGTGGGCGTTTGCGGTTGATCAGCAGGAGGAAGGCAGGTTCAGCTGCAGTATCCATCGTCTGAATGGACCGTCAAGCAGATAATCTTCAGGGTTGTACTCGCCGAGGCGTCAGCTCAGAGAAGCTTCAGTCAAGGTAGGCAAACAAAAGCAACGCACTTGGTTAAGGCATTTTTCCATCCCTTTTTTATATCTGATCAGATTAGTTAACAGAGATGCCAGGCAGAGAACATGAATGCTCCCCTTGTGGGATCTGGGAAGGCATAGAGAATTCCAGTAAACCTGACGCCGACAGCAGCGGGAGCTACGTTCAGCTGCAACTTCCGACAATCGGCTTTAAGCGGGTGGATCTGGACCTGCACGAGCTCCAGATTATGCACGAGGCTGAAGTAATTATTGAGAAAACATATAGAGAGCCAGTTACGCCCAGGGCGCAGGGTACAGGACATTATGCGACGGTCTGGAAAGAGAAACTTCTGAAGGGGCTAGGACAGAGTTCCCTCGTGGCCTTCTCCTTTTTTTGGAGGGGCGCTACTTTTGGGAGGCGCGGGAGAATCACCTAACAGTGTTCAGTCACAGTGTTCGGGTCTCAGGCACTTAGTTTGACACTGTGACTAAGAAGGGCGTTGAGCGGAGTCTGTGTGTGTGGGGTAGGGGGCGGCCGGGAGAAAGTCACGCTGTGGTGATAAAATATTCATTAGTGGTGCGGACAGGCGGTTCGGTCGGCGACAACGTCAGAGATATCTCATATCGAGACCTCAGCATCCTTAAACTGGTTGTGTGAGCAGCTAGAAATCGTGGCCCATTGAGTTACCAATGACATGGGTACGATGATTGACGAAGTTCTGCACTGGCAGTTCCGAGAGTTAAAAGCTAAGTTAAAAGGCAGGACCTCCAGGAATTTCTGCCCGTGCTGCGTGCTTGTGAGGTGGGAAACACAAAGAGAACGCTGATTAATACGATGCTAAGGGAGTTGTGTTTGTATCCCACTCGTCTGGAAATGGATGCTAACATTGAATTTGGCTTCCTCAACTTTCTGCAAATTTTCCTGTGGTGTATCTTCCCAAAAGGTTCTGCACCTCTGCTTGTTTCAATGTTCTCCCCATTGTTAAAGTACCCCTGGCCTATACAGAGAGTATGCAATTTACTACATGGCGAAAGGAGTTGTTTTTTTATATACCAGTGCTATGACAATTTATTGTAAGTTGCATTTCTGCCTCATCAGTGACTCAATCTGCAGATTTTTCTCTCGCCCTGCAACTCTGATATTTCAATTCAAACGTTCTTCCCATTTCCGAAATATTCTATGGCTTTATTGCCTCTGCCAAAGAGTAGGTCTGGGCTCTTTCGGCAGTATATTCCTCTATAAAACTTTGCCTCTTCTCCAGACTGTATAGTTCCTTCTGCAAGCACACAGCAACCTTAACACTACTTGCCCTTCCATCTGCCTTCGCATGGGTCACAAACCCCGTCAAAAAGCAAACAAATTCTTCATTCAAATCATTGAATTACAAAGCGATAAGAAATGGTCCCAGAAGCGATTGCTGCGGAGCTCCACCGTTCACCGCCGTCCAATCAATAAAGGACCTACGCAGTAATGTTTATGGACAGCTCCAGATTGGGAATGTCGGGACATGCGGGATAACCAGCTGCCGAGAAACGGAAAGACACACAACAACTACCTGTAAATAGAAGAGCTATATTGCAACGAATTATATAACTACTGTGCAGTAATTACAGACGGGACAATCCATAATAACTGCCCGGATATAGTAACAGGGGGCAGACAAAGAACAACAACAATTTATTCAATGGATAAAGCCATTACAAGCGCACAAAACAGAAAGAAATCAATGCTTTACAAACACTACAATATGCTGAATTAACCTTTACCTACTGTTGATTTGCTATACCTTCACAGTATGGTCTGGTTCAAGCCGGACCCAGCCCAAGAATCCTCTCATAACTAGTGCCTATACGAGATTGAGAATCCCAGATATTTTTAGAATGTATAAATCGCACATCTGACATCATTAAATGGCTGATTCATCCTTACATAATGTTTCAGAGAGCAGGGAGAGTGTAATTTTTGAGAAAGGAAAAGTTATTTTATGGAGAATAGGCATCTACTATTACTCAGTATAATTTTCTATTTTACCTGAAACCTGAAAACATAACTGCCATAATGACTTAAATGTATTTGTTGAACCTGAAATTGGGAAGACCATTCTGCAACAATTTTGTTTATTATACAACCATTTATAACCATTAAAACCATCAAACACAATGCTTACTGTGTTACGATTCGGCAACAGTGAATATAGAATTGAGATTTTTTTATAAGCAAATACAATATTTATTAAATACTGCTCAAAAAGAAAACCAGAAGTAAACAAACTACCAACTGAACCGGAAGTCAGCTGCTATACGGCAGCTCGTACAGTTCTTACAGCGAGAAATGCGAACACAGGTCTTAAAAATAGTAAATGCAAAGGGCCAAATGACTTACATAGTCAATTAAGAGGGATTTTCCTCGACGTAATGAATTATTCGACGACGAGACGTTACTGCTGATACCAGCCGAAATATGCCTTGCCCGAAGGATTTATGACGAAGTAAATAAACAGCTTAAAGACACTGACCTTTCCTTGGCGAAACCCTGCACAGTCCTTTCTGCCCTTTTTGCAGGCACTATCTCAGATGCAGGTTACTAATTCCTCCGAATGAGAATCAAATACGGTTGAACCTGTTTTACTGCCGACAACACCAACGTTTCTCGATCCTTCAGCTTCCGGAACTTCAGAGATACTTCACTCTCTAACTGGACTTTAACTGGCAGCGATTTTCAGACCTACCGGCACAACGATTCTGACAGTAGAAATTAAAACTCCACTTTAAACCGAAACTGTGTCATGAAATCAAATACGCAGCAGATTGGAGTCACTGGCGGGAAAATTACAACAATCCACTATCTTACCATTACATCATGCCCAGAAGCGCCTCAATAACATCATGGTTATGTGACAGTCACAAGATACCCTCCGAATATGTAACACCTCCCACCAAAAAAATCGATCTGTCCAGAGCAACATTTTCAAAATTAACTAGTTACAAAAAGAAAATATAAATGTATAAAATTTACAACAGGCAGAGTATACACCGTATTATCAAACTCACCTTACAAATTAGTAGGAGTGTTACAAATGGTAAAATATCGCTGCATAAAAAATGCGTTGTACATTCAACATCGAGATAGACAATCAGTAATCACATTAACTTTGCCTTTAATATCAGTTTTCAAAATATTGTACTCCTGTGACATCTAACTCCAATATTATAACCATCTATTTTTGTTTTTTCATTTTACTCAGAAACTCTAATGGATTATGATCGGTGTAGACTACGACTGTCTTTTCAGTTGCCCAACATACACACCAAACTGTTCTAAAGCCGAAGCAAGACATAACAATTCCTACTCTATTGTCGAATAGTATCTTTGATCTTCTTTAAATTTCTTGGAAAAGTAAGCTACCGGATGATCAACCTCCTCACCCTCATTCCTTTGCAGTAATACTGCTGCAGCAGCCCCGTCGTTAGTATCTACAGCTCTGCAGCTAATGAAAAAGTTTTTATTTTCAAAGTCATGTGCCCTGAGCACAGGTTGATGACATATCATAGTTTTCAATTTTTGAAATGCTTCCTGACAAAGCACTGTCCACAAAATCTTATCCTTCTTTTTCAAGAGGTTATTTAATGGAAGGGCAATATTAGCAAAATTTTAACAAAAAAAAAAATCGGTAATATCTTACCATTCCCAGGAATCTTCGGAGAGATATTTTTCTCAGTTGGAGTGGAGATCTCTAAAATTGCCCGAATCTTTGCCTGAACAGAAGCCTCCTTTCCTTGACTCGCAAAATAACCAAGGTAAGTCACAGTGGCCTGACCGAATTCACATTTAGCTAAATTAATAGTTAAGTTTTGCCACCGCAGTAGTGTGTGTTTCCCAAGTATCATTTCCTGTAACTAAATCGTCAATATAAGCATCTGTATCTTTTAACCTCTGAATCATCGAGTTAATCATCCGCTGGAAAGTGCCTGGGACATTCTTCATACCAAATGGAAGAACATTATATTCATATAACCCAGAAGGAGTTAAAATGCAGAAATTTATCTACCTCTATCCGTTAATGCAACATACAATACCCTTTTAATAAATCAATCCTTATAAGGAAATTTGTTTTTCCAACTTTATCTAAACGATCATTTATTCTAGGAATTGGATATGCATTTGTTTTCGTTACAGCATTCACCTTCCTGTAGTCTGCACAAAACCGAATATTACAGTCTGATAGCTACCATAACAGAAGGTAAACTCCAATTCGTGTTAGAAGGTCCAATTACATTATTCTCTAACAAATATTTAATTTCTTTCTTAGCAAGTTCACATTTCCCATGTTCATCCTATATGGATGTTGCTTTATGGTTTGACATCTCCAACATCTACATCGTGTGAAGCTACTGTGGATCTAGGAACGTCTGGAAATAAATCCCTAATTAATAACAACAACAACAACAACAACAACAACAACAACAACAACAATAATAATAATAATAATAATAATAATAATAATAATAATAATAATAATAATAATAATAATAATAATAATAATAATAATAATAATAATAATAATAATAATAAAAATAATAGTTTCACCTGCTGCTCCTGCTGTGGCTGTAAATGAGCTAATTTCACATCAATATTTAGAAAGAGTTTCAGATGAATCGTCCTTTATGGTCCTAGTGGTATCAGACTCATTGTTATTGACTACTACAGTCATTGTTGTAGAATGGTTCTCACAATATGGCTTTCTCATATTCTATGGCAAAGTTGTGTTGTCCTTCTACGATCTGGAGTTTTTATCACGAAATCAACATCATTAATTTTAGACATAATTTTATAAGGACCATGAAATTTAGCTTGTAACGGATTCGTTTGCACAGGGAAAAGAACCAGCACTTTATTTCCAGGCTTAAATGTCCTCATTCCAGCTTCTTTATCGTACCAGGTTTTCATTTTCTCCTGAGCCAATTTTAAATTTTCCCTGGCTAAGCTACAAACTTTATGTCATCTGTCTTTAAATTTTAAAACACAATCCAGCAAATTAGTGTGCAAATCTTTATTATTCCATTGATCCTTTAACAAGGCCAAAGGTCCTCTAACTCTAGGCCAAAATACGAGTTCAAATGGACTGAAACCTAATGAATCCTGTACCGAATCCCTTACTGCAAATTTATGTAATCGTATACCCGCATCCCAATCATTTTCATTTTCCACACAATCCGTCCGGATCGTAGTATGGAGGATAGAATGAAACCTCTCCAAGGCGCCTTGCGATTCTGGATGGTATGCAGGCGAGGTAGTCTGCATCACTGCCAATTTATAAACCAGCTGTTGAAACAATACAGACATAGAATTACTGCCTTGATCAGATTGTATGTCCTTGGGCAACCTAAAAAAAAAGCAAATAATTGTATAAGAGTTTTGCCTACAGTTTTAGTTGTTATATTCCTAAGTGGTACTGCCTCTGGAAACCTAGACGCAGTACAAATGATAGTCGGCAAGGACTGATACCTAGTTTTTGTGTTTTGGTAATGGGTCTCAACGAATGCGGGAATAGGTTGCAGCGGGGCCATTGGAATAACTTGATTAGGTTTACCCACAATTTGGCATATATGACACGTTCTGCAAGCCGTCGCTATATCTTTTCTCAAACTAGGCCAGAAAAAATGTTTTAAAATCTTGTCCACTGATTTCTTCACCCCTTGATTTCTACCCAGGGACACACTATGAGCTAAAGTTAAAATCTCATTTCGATAAATTTTAGGAACAACTACCTGGTGAACAATATTCCATTCATCTCTTGCAGGAATTGTAGGTGGTCTCCACTTTCTGATCAAAAATCCTTTCTCAAAGTAACATCCTACTGTCACTTTATCAATTTCACTATCCGGAAGAGCTTGTTCTTTTAATATCATAATCTCAGGGTCTCTACTCTGCACTGCTATCATCTTCTGCCGAGACAGAGAAAAATCTTCATAGTCAGAGTTACTCCAAGAATCTTGTTCAAACAATGTAGGTAAGAAAGTTTCTGACACATCCTCAAAACTGGAATCCTGACTTGAACAGTCATGAGTAATAACCTCATTCTGCACATCAAGCTTCTTAGCCTTAGCTCGAGTGACAGCACAGGAGGAATCTGTGTTAGATTGCATCCGTGGATGCTCTGACTTTATTGTCAAATGCTCTTCAGGAAAAAATTGTCCATTTGCCATTGATTTCCAAACAATAAAGAAGTATCATTCACCGGTAAACTAGTTTGTCGTCCATCTTTAACAAGTCCTGTAAATAACCCTGACCTTAATTTTACTCTATGCGAATGTACTGGCATAAGGGCACTCCCAACATTCGTATATAGTCTACCTCACCAGTGTCAGACTCATCATTAATCTTTAACACACTGTCTAACATTTGTGATTGAGAAGCTCCAGCATTCCTAAGGATTTTATTGGCACCGGACTGGATCCCTCTATCAAGGATGATCATATCCCGTTTTTTCAGACTCTGACAAAGCTTCATTTGCTCTTATCGAAGCCTGTTGGAACATGTCATCACGTGACCTCACACTGGCGGGAAATTACATCACCCAACCATCCCAATACAATTATATCATGCTGACCAGATACTCAATTGCATCATGGTCGTAGGACAGTCACAAGATACCAACGGAGTATGGAACAACACAGACTAGGTCCAGTGGCCCTGCACTCTGCAAGTGTGACAAACGAGCAACCTGCAAAGGCAGTGTCTTCTGACGGATGGAACGAATGCTCGATCTACAGTCCACTTCAAACTCCTACTTCATTCGGGGCCAGTAAAACCGGTCTTTGAGCAATCCATAGGTCAGCCCCAAATATGCACAATCATCATTCAGTGACTTCAGCACACTCTTCCGATACTTCTCTGTCAGAAACCTACTGATCTTTTCGGGTGTGACGTGACCCGATGCAAAATGTGTTTCTTCAACTTCAAGCGAGCCACCGAAGCATGTTTCATCTTCTCCGCCCGCGCCATATCCTCCTTTTTAACCGCCTACCAAATGGTGCCAATGCCCAGGTCATCTCGTTGAGCAGCTGCCACGTCCCCTGAACTTAGTTCCGGTAGCTGCTTGTACTTCAGAGTATTCGGTAAACTGGGGGTAGGGCGTCATCAGAAGCCCACAATTAGTCCACTGCTCGATCCGCCCTCTCCTTTTACTCGGACCTCACAGGTGGCCTTCACCCCAGGGGCAGTAACTCTCTGTAACTCCTCGTCCATGTCAGTCCCGCATGGATCCGTCGGGACAAAGGGTCTGTATCGACCTTCCTGATCCCCGGTCGGTACTTCAGGCTGAAATCATATGCAGACAGTGCCGCCAATCACCGATGGCCTGTGGCATCCATCTGCGCCGAGGTCAGGATGTAAGTGAGCGGGTTATTCTCCGTCCTGACGTGAAACTTAGCCCCGTAAAGACAGTCATTCAACTTATTCACCACCGACCATTCTACCGCCAGATATTCCAACCTGTGTGTGGGATAGATTCTTTTGGATGGCGACAAATTCCGGCTGACAAACGCCACTGCCTCTACACGGTGACCAGATCCTGATACAGGACGCTTCCTAACCCCTCGCGGCAGGCATCGATGTGTAGTCTATACGGCAACCGGGGAGCCGCAAAAAGGTGTAGCGGTGTCTGTGTCAGCAACTCCTTCAGCGACTGAAAAGCCTTCTTATACCTTGTCCGAAGGGCTCAGAAGGATTAAGATATCCTCCCACCTCACGTCCTCTTGTCCCTTTCTCTTTATTTCCCAAGAGAGGGTAACCATGCAGAAGCTGGTTTAAGTGGTGACTCATCTTGGAATAGCACTTCATGAATCTCTGATGATAACCACAGAACCTGAAGAACGAGCGCAACGCACTCACAGTTTTGGGCCTCGGCCACGTGGTCAAAGCTTCCATTTTAGCCGGGTTTGTAGCTACTCCGCTCCGCGAGTTTATGTGCCCGACGTAACCAATTGTCCTCCTGCAGAACTTGCACTTGTCCAGTGAGATATTTAACCCTTCCTCCTTCAGTCGGCTTAGCACCTTCAGTAGCCTCGCTTCGTGTTCTTGCAAGGTAGATCCAAAATCTATCGTCATCCAAATACACCAACACTTCATGCAAATTCATATCCCCCACTGCCCTCTCCATGACCGTCTGGAATGTTGCAGGGGCTCCCGATATGCCCTGGGGCATACTTTCGAACTGGAAAAAAAATCCCAGAGGGCATATAGATGCCGTCTTATCTTTGTCAGCCTCACGTATCGGGATCTGGTAATATCCTCTCCTCATGTCCAACACACTAAGTCACATCGCCCCACTCACAGGCCAGAACGTCTTCGAACATTGGGACCGTATACTGGTCAGAGATAGTGCGACTATTCTGTTGTCCACACAAATGCGGACTTGCCCGTTATTCTTCCGGGCCACAGCTTTTGGGGACGCATAATGGCTTCGGGACTCGGAGACGATCCCTGCTTCCTTCAGCTTACACAAGGGCTGCCGCACATCTTCCACGTCTGCAGGGACCAGTTGCCGCGACCTTTCTCTTGACGGGGTGTCCTCAGTCATCTGGGAACGTGCTCTAGGAAAAAACCACATCAAACTCTCCTCTCTTAAAGGAGATTTTTCTCTTCGTGGTGTTCCTAACAATCACAGCCATCCTTCTCGCCCCTACCACCGAGTGTCTGCAATTCTGGCCTCATCAGCACCCCAGCCAGAAATCGTTACTCCCCCTCAAAGACTCGATGTCTTCCGGGATGTCCACGAGAAGGGTCTCGTCAGCAGTCATTCCGGGAAATCTGGGGGTTCCAATTACACTCGCTACTTCTCCGCGCCTTATTACCTCAGGCTTCGACTGACTGCACAACACAGCCCCTCGTTTACATTCTGTACTGTATCCGGCCCAGTGCAGCACGGCAGTTCTTCAAAAGCAACTCGAAACACTAGATGCACAGCCAGGGTCCCCAAAAAGCTCTCACCCGCCTTCTCTTTACAGGCCCCCATGATCCCCCGCGCCAGAGGGTGTTGGTCCCCGCATGGATTGAATCACCGCCCGTCTCAACCGTGTCCGGACCAAACCAGCAATAACGTCTCCAGGACTTCAGAGACACATCATACGGATAATCACCAGCACTGATGCCCCAAATCTCCAGCGCACAGAATGGGGTCAAGGGCAAAAGCGACTCGGTGTCCTTACAGACTCTCCTGATGGAATATTCTCCAGGCTGCTCCACAAGGCTTGGGAAGAGATTGATGATCCTCTGGCGAGGATCTTTATGTCCTCATTGTCCACGGGAATGTTACCGGAGGATTAGAGGAAGGCGAAAGTTTTCCCCTTGTTCAAAAATGATAGTAGGGGTATCCGCGGACTTATAGACCACTGAGCCTTACGTCTGTCGTAGGAAAGCCTTTGGAAAATATTCTTAGAGATAGGATCTATGGACATTTAGAGAACCATGCTCTGATCAGGGACAATCGGCATGGGTTTGTGAAGGGCAGATTGTGCCTAACAAACCTGAGAGAGTTCTTTTTAGGAGGAGTCGAGGCAGAGAGATGAAGGTAGTCCAGTGGATGTGATCTACATGGATTTTATTAAGGCATTTGACAAGGTTCCACACGATAAAGTTGTTCAGAATGTCAGAAAGCATGGGATCCAGGGAGGTTTGTCCAGATGGATTCAGAATTGACTTTCCTGCAGAAAACAGAGGGTCGTGGTAGAGGAAGTACATTCGGATTGGTGGATTCCGACTAGTGGTGTCCCACAAGGACCGGTTCTAGGAACTCTACCTTTCGTTATTTTCATTAACGACTGGGATGTTGGGGTAGAATGGTGGATTGGTAAGTTAGTAGACGACACAAATGTTGGTCCTGTTATGGGTAGTGTAGAGGATTGTCGAAGAATGCAATGATAAATTGATAGGATGCATAAGGGGGCTGAGAATTGGCTGATGAAATTCAACCAGGAGAAGTGTGGGGTGGTACAATTTGGAAGGACATGCTTCAAGCCACAGTACAAAGTAGATGGCAGGATACCTGGTAGTGTCGAGAAGCAGAGGGATATGGGGGTACATGTCCACAGATCCCTGAAAGTTGCCTCACAAGTAGATAGGTTATTTAAGAAACCGTATGTGGTGTTACCTTTCATAAGTCGAAGGATAGAGTATAAGAGCCGCTAGGTAATGATGCAGCTCCATAAAACTCCGCTTCTGCCACACGGAGTATTTTGTCCAGTCGTCGCCTCATTACAGGAAGGATGTGGAAGCATCGAAAAGGATACAAAGGAGATTTACAAGGCTGCTGCATTAAGGTGGGGAGTACAAGGGGGATATTAGAGGAAGGTTTTTTTTTACTCAGAGAGTGGTTGATGCGTGGAATGCACTGCCTGCGTCATATACCGTATTGAGGTATATACACTAGTTAAAATTAAGAGACCACTGGAGAGGTATATGGAGGAGTTATATGGGAGGCAGGGTTTAAGGGTCGACACTTAGCTGGCAAAAGAAAGCGTTTACAAGCTGTGATACTTACCAATGTGTGTGTTACTAAGTACTGATCAAACCTTTGCTTCAGGACCTTTTCCTTTTTTGTTATTTTGAAACTGTAAAAGATGGGAAGAAAAGAAATATAAAAAATCTTTCTTAAATATTAAAGAAATGTGTCATCTTTAACTTTAGGCCTTTTGGAAATCAGATCATCTTTTACTCGCTTAGCTATTCACAGTGATAGAAATTATGACCAGGGATGTCCAAACCTTTGCATCCCACTCACTTTATGCAACTATATTTTTTATGAACTATCTATGCAATAAGTATTTTTAATATGTGTATTTCATCATTGTTGTTTGTTTCTTTTTTTATTTGCTGCGTGTACTTCCTTTCCTTCCTTTCTGTATATCAGTGTCCAGCTATGTATCAATTGGTTTCAAAATGTTGTGTCCATTGATAGACACGACACGCATCCGTGGACAGCCGATTTCTGAGATTATTAGATGCACTTACAATCTGCATTTGTACCGCTTCTCTGACAGTCTGCAAACAACGGGTTAATTGCAATTGTTATTCAATAGAACCTAATTAAGGGTGTCTCCGTGGGGATTGTCGACGTCAACGCGGTGTGTGGCTGCTGGTCTATTATTACCCCTCTCAACGACAGTTTCAGTGAGAGCCACCAGTCTACGCTATCAGAAAAGACCCGCTGCAGACAGAGAGAAGCCAGAGCGTGGATCGATAGCAGGAATCTGGACTATCCCGGCAATGGATTATAATCTGCGAAATGCATCACGCAACGCTACGGGAATTGCGAAGAATATTTTCTGGGCGTTACAAAACCTTGTTGAATATTACGAATGGCTAACGTTGGACTATCGAATCTTTATGGCGCTTGTGACATTCCAAGTGGTTTACTACCCTGTACTCGCCATTGTAGCTCTTCCTGGTAAGTGTCTCGTCTTTTCCTCATGAATACGTTGAAAAGCTTGTCAGCTTCTCTTTCATCCCTGTCCTCTAACGACTCGCTGATTGCAAGACAGGTCTTCCAACCGGAATCGCTTCAAAAAACATCGGCTGAGTAGATTTGCTAAGGTTGCCCAAGCAAATCTTATTGTGAAAGTAAGGAGGCATGTGATCCTAGGGGACATTGCTATCTGGAGCCAAAAATGGCTCGCCCACAGAAGGCAAAGTATGTTTGTGGACGGTCATATTCTGCATTGATGTCTTTGACCAGTGGTGTGCCTCAGGGATCTGTTCTGGCTCCCCTACTCGTCGTGACTTTCATAAATGTCCTGGATCAGGATGTAGAGCGATGGGTTAGTAAAATTCAAACACGACGAAATATGCAGATGCTGGAAATTCGAAGAACAGCACACACAAAATGCTGGTGGACCACAGCAGGCCAGGCAGCATCTATAGGGAGAAGCGCTGTCGACGTTTCGGGCAGAGACTTGTTACTCCTGACGAAGGGTCTCGGCCCGAACCGTGGACAGCGCTTCTCCCTATAGATCCTGCCTGGCCTGCTGTGTTCCACCAGCATTTTGTGTGTGTTGTGGTTAGTAACTGTGATGAATACACAAAGGGTGGAGGGGTTGTGCATACTCTGGAGGGCTGCCAGAGATTACAGCGGGATATTGAGCGGGTGCAAAACTGCGCTAAGACATGGCAGATGGAGTTCAACGCAGATAAGTCTCAGGTCGTTCATTTTGTTAGGTTAAATATGATGGCAGGATATGGTACTAACGGAATTAAGTAAATAAATAACTACCTCCGGCATCTTACCAGTTAAAAAGCATGTGGTCGCTTGTCATGATCTATCGCCGACACAAAGATTGCAGAGGAAGGTGACAACATGCAGCGGGATATTAATGTGCTCAGCGACTGTACCAGCGTCCGGCAGATGCAGTTTAAAGCTCTTTAATGCGGTGTCATCCAATTCGGAAGAGCAAATAGAAGAACAGAATAGTATTTAAATGGTAAATGACTGCAGTATGCTGCTGTCTGTAGGGACTTTGGTGTGCTTCTGCTTGATTCCCAAAAGGTTGGTTTGTAGGTGCAGCATCCTGTCAAGAAGGCAAATGGGATGTTCGCCTTTATAGACAATAGACAATAGGTGCAGAAGTAGACCATCCGTCCCTTCGAGCCTGCACCGCCATTCTGAGATCATGGCTGATCATCTGCTATCAATACCCGGTTCCTGCCTTGTCCCCATATCCCTTGATTCCCCGATCCATAAGATACCTATCTAGCTCCGTCTTGAAAGCATCCGGAGAATTGGCCTCCACTGCCTACCGAGGCATTGCATTACACACCCCCACAACTCTCTGGGAGAAGAAGCTTTTCCTTAACTCTGTCCTAAATGACCTACCCCTTATTCTTAAGCCATGCCCTCTGGTACTGGACTCTCGCAGCATCTGGAACATATTTCCTGCCTCTATCTTGTCCAATCCTTTAATAATCTTATATGTTGAAATCAGATCCCCTCTTATTCTCGTTAATTCGTGCGTGTACAAGCCCAGTCTCTCTAACCTCTCTGCGTAAGACAGTCCAGACATCCCAAGAATTAACCTTGTGAATCTACGCTGCACTTCATCTACAGCCAGAATTTCCTTCCTTAACCCTGGAGACCAAAAGTGTACATAATACTCCAGGTGTGGTCCCACCAGGGTCCTGTACAAATGCAAAAGGATTTCCTTGCTCTTGTACTCCAACCCTTTGTAATAAAGGCCAACAATCCATTAGCCTTCTTCACTGCCTGCTGCACTTGCTCATTCACCTTCAGTGACTGATGAACAAGGACTCCTAGATCTCTTTATATTTCTCCCTTACCTAACTCTGCACCGCTAAAGATAATAATCTGCCTTCCTGTTCTTACTCCCAAAATGGATAACCTCACACTTATTTACATTAAGCGTCATCTGCCAAGTATCTGTCCACTCATCCCGCCTATCCAAATCACCCTGAATTCTACTAACATCGTCATCACACGTCACTCTGCCACCCAGCTTAGTATCATCTGCAAACCTGCTGATGTTATTCTCAATACCATCACCTAAATCGTTGATGTAAATCATAAACAGCTGTGGTCCCAATACCGAGCCCTGTGGCACCCCACTATCACCACCTGCCATTCGGAGAAACACCCATTCACAGCTACCCTTTGCTTTCTATCTGCCAACCAGTTTTCTCTGCATGTCAATATTTTTCCCCCCAATGCCATGAGATCTAATTATACACACCAATCTCCTATGTATGACCTTATCAAATGTCTTCTGAAAATCGAGGTACACTACATCCACTGGATCTCGCTTGTCTAAATTCGTGGTCACATCCCCGAAAATCTCCAATAGATTAGTCAAGCATAATTTGCCCTTGGTAAATCCATGTTGGCTCCGCCCAATCCTATCACTGCTATCTGGATATGCCACTATTTCATCTTTAATAATGGACTCTAGCATCTTCCCCACTACTGACGTTAGGCTGACAGGACGATAGTTCTCTGTTTTCTCCCTCCCTTCTTTCTTAAAAAGTGGGGTAACATTAGCCATTCTCCAATCCTCAGGAACTGATCCTGAATCTAAGGAACATTGGAAAATGATTACCAATGCATCCGCAATTTCCAGAGCCACCTCCTTTAGTGCCCTAGGATGCAGACATTGCCAGAGGGATTGAATTTAAGAGCAGGGAGGTTATGCTGCAACAGCACAAGGTACTGGTGAGGCGGTATCTGGAGCACTGTGCAGTTCAGGTCTCCTGACTTGAGGATGAATAACCTGACAGTGCAGGCGTTTCACCAGTTGATACCAGAGATGAGGCGGTTCGACTATGAGGGGAAATTGAGTCGACTGGGATCGTACTCGCCGCAACTCAGAAGGATGAGAGTAAATCTTCTATAAACATATCCAATTATGGAATGGACAGATAGGATTGTGGGAGCAAAGTCGTTTCCACTGGTAGGTGAGACTTGATCAACGGGAATTATCCTGAGGAGCTAGGACCGTGATGAGGAGGATATTCCTCTCTCAAAGGGTGGTGACTGTGTGAAATTGTCTGCACAATGAAGCAGTGGAGGCTACCACCATAAATATATTTAAGACTGGCTGGCATAGTGTTTTGCATACTAGAAGAATTAAGGGCCAAGAGGAAAAAGGAGGTATGCCGCGATGATTCATGGTCAGTCTTCCTTCAGTGGTTGGTAAGTTGATGAAAAAGATGCGGAGAGAAACAATCTATGAACATTTAGAGAAGTACAATATGATTAGTCGTACTTGGCATGGCTTTCTTAAGGGCAGTTCGTGCCTTACGAGCCTGATTCAATATTTTGATGATGTGACTATACTCATTAATGAAGGAAGAATCGTAGGTGTATTGTATATGGATTTCAGCAAGGCATTTGATAGGGTACTCCATGCAAGGCTTATTGAGAAAGTCAGGAGTCATGCAATTTAAGGGGGCATTACTTTTTGAATCCAAAACTGGTTTGCCCAGAAAAGCAAAGAGTGGTTGTACACGGGTCAGATTATGCATTGAGGTCGGTAACCAGTGATCTGCCTCAGGGAAATCTTCTGGATTCCTTACCCGTCGTGATTTTTATAAATTACCTGAATGAGGAAGTGGAGGGATGGTTTAGTAAGTTTGCTTATGACACAAAGGTTGGAGGTGTTTTGGATACTGTGGAGGGCTGTCAGAGGTTAAAGCGAGACAATGATGAGATGCAAAACTGCGCGATGAAGAGGCAGATGGAGATATGTGTGAAGATGTTCATTTTGGTAGTTCAACTATGATGGTACGATATAGTATTAATGACAAGACACTTGGATGTGTGGAGGATCAGAGGGATCTTGGGGTCCGAGTCCATAGGACGCTGAAAGCAGTTGTGCAGATTAACGTTGTGGTAAAGAAGGCAAACAGTGTATTGGCCTTCATTAAACGTGGGATTGAATTTAGGTGCCGAGAGGAAAAACTGCAGCTTTATAGGACACTGGTTAGACCTCACTTGGAGTACTGTGCTCAGTTCTGATCGCCTCAACAGAGGAAGATTGTGAAAGCTATCGAAAGAGTGCTGACGATATTTACAAGGATGTTGCCTGGATTTGTGAGAATGCCTTATTGGAATAGGTTGAGTGAACAGGGTTTTCTTTACTCGGAGCGACGGAGAATGAGAGGTGACATGATACAGGTGCATAGGGTGATGAGAGGTACTGATCGTGATTTATTTTCCCTCTCAACCACCGTCTGGCACCCACTCTCGTAACCATTGACACCTCCTCTTCCGCTACAGAAGCTACCTCCTCAAGTCCACGATATCTTGGCATTTCAGTAATCGACAGGTTTCAGTGGGATTCCACTCATTCTCGTGAACTTCAGCAGGTATTTTGTAATCAATACTGATTTAGTAATAGCTGTTGTTAAACTCCTTAGCAAATACATTAATTCAATATTCATCTGTGCTCTCGGAAGTGCTGTCGATTTAAATAATTGTTTTCAGAGAATGTTTCCATCTAAATTTACGTTAATGGTCCTTTTTCCCCTCCATATAGTGAACGTGGTGACAATAGTCATCCTGTCGCAGGGAAAGTGCGGTCTCTCCAAAGGTGTCACAAGGTACCTGGTTGCCATGGTAGCAGCGGATCAGCTGGTCGTTCTCTTCGATCTGGTATTGAGCAAGATTCTGGGTACTTACATGCCAGGGCTGGTGTTATTCTGGTCGTTACGTGTTCCCGTGTGTAATATTCACGCCGTCATATTCTACGCCGCCACGGACTGTTCTGTCTGGTTCACCGTCACTTTCACCTTTGATCGATTTGTCGCCATTTGCTTTCAGAAGCTGAAAAGAAAATACTGCAACGGGAAAACGGCGGCTCTGGTTCTGGGGACAGTAACTGTACTGAGCTGCGTAAAGAACATTTTCTGGTATTTTATTCTCGATGGGTCATACTCGACATTATTGTCGTCCGTGCTCTGTCTGAGTAGTCCTCGTTTATTTTCCCATTCTCAGCAGGCAACATTTCAACTGATTCATTTTCTCCTCACCCCAATGTTCCCCTTTGTCCTCATTCTCCTGTTAAACAGTTTAACCATCAGGCACGTCATCGTGGCTAGCCGAACCCGGAGGAGACTTCGTTGTTCTCGCGATGGGCAGACGGCCGACGACCCGGAGATGAAGAACCGCAGGCAATCCCTCCTGTTACTGCTTGTGATGTCGGGGAATTTCATCTTGTTGTGGGTGCTGCTGACGGTGTATTCCGTATGGGAGAGCCTGTATATTTACACTTACATGATGCCCCCGACTTCTCTCCGTGAGCTGGGCTACATGTTGCAACTGCTGAGCTGCTGCACCAACACGGCCCTTTACGCCTTGGCCCAGTCTAGGTTCAGGCTGCAGTTGAAGGAGACGGTGAAATCGCCCTTCTGTCTGATGGCAAGGTGCATTCAGCATTTTCAGGAGTACATTAATCCTCGGTGACCTTTCTCGAATACCTCTCCAAAATATACAATTTCTTCACTGCCATGCGCTGTTCTATTGCGGCTCTGAACGTCCGTGATTATCTCCTGCACTCCCCCCCCCCCCGATTCTCTAACTAAACCGATCGAATAGGTGGCCCCAATCTGCTTTCCACAGGGCTCCTTCCAGTTTATCTCTTCACCAGTTCTCGGTCATGTCTCTTTGAGTTCGACCAAGGAGGTGATTCTACCATTCTTTGACATCACAATCGCAATACGACGTTGTGCCCTGCCTGGTTCCATGAGGCCCTAATGATGCCCTGCTGAGCCCAGGATAGCTGCATCTCTACCCTCCGACGAGGGATCATTTGTTCCAAGAGCCCCTGCGATTTTTCGTTTCAGGCAAATCACTTGCCAAGGACTGACCGAGATCTTTAATCTTTGGAGATCTGTCTGCCACCTCGAGAATAATTCATTACCTCGCACTCGTAAAACCACTCATTCAATCGCCTTTCGTTCTTCCCAAGCAGAAATTGTCATCGCAGTGTCTTTTGGTAAATTGAAGAATCTCTTGAACACTCTGTGCCGTGGTAGTCCTATCTGCCGAACTGGATTGAGTACATTGGGAATGTGGGGAAGGTGACTGATGAGGGAAGGGCACCTGATGATTATTTATTCATTGAGAACTCGACAACACATGTTCTGAGAGTTGTTTTTTTTTATTTGTCCATCAACTTAACTCCTTATCTATCCATCCATTCATTCGTTATTCATTAATTTATTTATGTCTTGGTTGTTCAGTTTGTCATCTGTTGCATATTGGTCATTTAAATAGTCTGAGATATTGTATATCAGTTCAATGATTCAGTTGCATCTCTCTGCTGTACTCTGCATGCCAGCAAAAAAGTAACCACAACGTACTATTTGGTGAAATAGCATAGATTGATAATAAAATTACTTTTACTTTGACGTGACGACATAGTGATTGACCCGACCGACAGAGAGGTGGAGAATTTGAAATACTTTTTTTACCCTGTTGATGGAGTGGGCATTGATACAAAACGGGGAAAGGACGCAGCTCAACGGGAAGATCAGGTGCTCGAAGTAACTAGTGGCCGTGTGTCCTATCGTGAAAGGAAGACTCTGGGGTCACCGGCAGGAAGCTAGAGTCTTCAGTCGTCAATCGACCCGCCAACAAGTAATTTGAAGAACGGCTTCAGGAAGTTTGAAAGGTAAAGGAGTCAGGCAAAACTAAAACAATTCTAAAAAGGGAATTGTGAATAAAGTACTTAGAAAGTCCATAAAAAAAAAAATCAGAATTTGGAGACTTCGGTCATTGGGCTACAGAGTCGGCTCCGTATTCTAACATGGCTGAGATCGAACCCACATAACTACATAAACCTACATTTACGCCATAATCTTGGATGGCCTGACCGATCAGCAAGCGACCGATTTCCGCCTTAAGTATCTGCACGGACTTGAACTGAGGAACAGTCTGTTCTGTGTAGGGTCGCGCCTCATTTGTCAGATTGTATCCTCTAGTGCTGGATAACCCCACCAGCGAAAAACATTCTCCCCACATCCACTCTATCTAATCCTTTCAGCATTTTCTAGGTTTCAATGAGATCCTCACGCATTCGACTAAATTCCAGTGAGTTCAGACCGAAAACTGCCAAACGCCCCTCACACGTTAAACCCTTCATTCCTGGAATCCTTTTCAATGCACTCTGCAACTACAACGCATACTTTCTGAGATCGGGACACAGACTTTGTTTAAAGACTCAAAGGGCAGCCTGACTAGAGTCTGATAAAGGCTCTTCATTATTTCCTTTCTGAGATTCTGAGAAGGTTCTTTATTATTACTTTTGTTTACTGCCTTGAAATAATGCCAACTTTCCAGCTGCCTTATTTGCCACTGACTTAACCGTAAATTAATTTGATTCTTGCACTCTGATCTTTGAACCTGATTCCTGTTCAGATAATAGTTCACAGCATTGTTTTTTTTACGAAACTGCAGGATCATCATTTCCCAACATTGTATTCCGTGTGTCATTTTTGAACATTCTTCCAATTTGTCCACGTCCTGTTGCAATCGCATTGCTTCATCAGAACTACCACCCATCCATCCATTTTCGTGTCGTCCGCATAATGTGCCATCAGGTCAATTATCAAAATCATTCATAAACACGTGAAAAGCCGACTTTGGATGAAGAATCTGATTGCTTTATGACAGGGTTTGAAACCCATGTGAAGGTACATGGAAGAGCAGGAAGAGTTGAGGAAGCAGGGTGCTTGCAGAAGGAACTGATCAGAATGGAGAAGAGGCAAAGAATTATGAAGGAATTTAATGTAGGGAAGTCCAGTCTTACTCTTTGGCAGAGGGAAAGAGGTAAGGACTATTTCGAAAATGAGAAGAGCGTTTGAATTGAAAAATCAGAGTTGCAGAGCCACAGGAAAATCAGCATGTTGAGTGAGGGGTGAATGAGACAAATGCATGTTCAATTCCGTTTTCAGAGGAGTGGTGTATAAATAAACTCGTTCGCCATATAATAAACTGTATACTCTCTGTAGTGGCCTGGACTATTTTTACAATGGGGAGAATATTGTAACAAGAAGAGGTGCAAAGTCTTTTAGGAAGATTCCATACAAGAATATTTGCAGAAAGTTGAGGAAGACAAATGCAATGTTAGCATCCATTTCCAGACGACTGGGATATAAAAGCAACTCTTTAGCAACCTATTATTTGTATAATCTTCCTGCTTCATCCCTGAGAAGCCAGCAGCTCGGGGAGCAAATCCTGGAGGACCTGCCTTTTAACTTAACTCTTAACTTCCGGAACCGGAAGTACAGTACTTCGTAACTCATCGTACTAATATCATTGGCAACTCAATGGGCCACGATTTTTTGCTGTTCACTCTCCCAGTTATGAAAGCTGAGGACTCGATCCCAGATATCCCTCACGTGGTCGCCGATAGAACCACCTGTCCGTACCACTAATTTATATCCTATCACCACATCGTGACTTTCAAGCCGCGCCCACCCCACACCACCACCCGCCCCCACTGCACACCACACACAAAGACACCGTTGAACTCCCTTCTGAGTCACAGAGGCAAATTAAGAATCTGCGACCCAACCACTGCGACTGAACATAGTTAGGTAATTTTCCGGCACCTCCCCCCCCCCCCAAACTGCGCGACGGTATCCAAAATCTTGAAGGAGTTGGCCACATGGGAACTCTGCGCTGGCCTTTTTTTTTTTCCTTCATGACTGTCACACAATCTCCTCTGCCCTGCGTCCTGGGTCTAACTGTCTCTGTTGATGTCCTGTCCATCACCACTTCAGCCTCCCGAATGATCTGGAGCTCAGCTATTTCCAGCTCCAGCTCCTTAACGCGGATTTCCAGAATCTGCAGCTGAACGCAGCTCTCGCAGCTGTCATCGTCAGGGTTTCTAGTGTTCTCTATGTCTTCCCAGATCCCGCAAGTGGAGCATTCAACTATCCTGCCTGGCATCTCCGTTATCCTATCTGATCAGACGTAAAGAAGAAAAGGGAAGAAAAACTCTTAGCCCAGTGATGTTCTTTTCTTTGCCTACTTTGACTGAAGCCTCTCTGAGCTGAAACCTCGGCGAGCAGAATCCTGAAGATCCATTCAGACGACGGCTACAGCATTTAACCCGACTTTCTCACGCGGATCAACAACCAACACCGCCTGGTCGCGGGTCGAAGATGCTTTTCACTGTAAGGACCCGCTGTCGCCTTTTATACCCGTGCTTAGTGAAGTCCTTTCACTCGACGTCCCCATTGGTCACTGGTCAAAGCTATTTATCTGACAATTATGATTGCGAAATTATCTAACGGTAATATTTACGATCAACCTATCCAACTATAATTTTAAGAGCTATCTATGCAATAATAACATTAATCTGTTTCTGTCATCATTGTTACAAATTTTATTTTTTATTTACTGAGTGTACCTTCCTTTCCAGACTGTTTCTTATGTCAGTGTCACAGCCGACCTCTGGTATTATTGGATACAGTTCCAATCTGCTGTTGTATTACTACTCTGACTGTCTACAAATAAAGGGTTAACTGCACCTGCCATTCCGCAGAACCTAGTTAAGGGAGTGTCCGTGGGTATTGTCGACGTCACCGCGGAGGTGTGGCTGCTTGTTACCTGTTCTATTAATATGCAACCCTCACAACCTTTCCAACTGGTTTACTACCCTGTAATCGCCATTGTAACAGTTCCTGCTAAGTGTATCGTCTCTTCCACTTGTTTAACGATGAAAAAATATGTCAGCCAATACTTTTCAAGATTCGGACGTTCACAACATATGAATGAATGAAGCTTCGCCATTATTACATCTGACACAATATGCTCTATGTATCACCTTAAATTGTATGAGGGAATGACGAGCACAGAACGATGAGGTATTGACCAGTTTAAATTTTTCATTCCAAGTTTCCTCAGATATTTGATGTCTGTAAATCCTGATCCCAGAGATTCTTAAGTTTGTCTAAAGGAACATTCCTTGCCTCCAGTAACATACCATAAATATTAGATATTGAACTATTATGAAAGGGTGTCAAACTAACATTTACGTTTTAAGCCTATCCCTCTGATGGCCTTATTCGGTATTGTTGCAGGACAAGATATTAATCTGCAACCACATCCTTTTACTGCAATTTTTGGCCTACCAATGATAGATAATAAGTGTTTATCCGCTTCATCCCAACGAATGATTGCATTTGTTACACTAATGGCTAGAAGATCCATTTTACTGAATTGGAAAGAAACTAACTCTCCAACTGTATTTCAGTGGTTTTCCCAAACTATTTCCTGTTTAAGTTTAGAAAAAATTAGAAGTGTGGTTTTTGATTCTTCAGTTAAATTTGAGGAAACCTGGAGACCATTTATTCAGCATTTTCATATGAATTAAACGGTCTGATCCTGAAGCTTATTGCCACTATCCTGATTTGTGTGGATGGAGGTTGGGAGTCATAGGCACTACTGTATATATATATAACATTATGCGATTGCCCATGTTGGTTAGTTTTTTTTTATTTAGTTGTTGTTGTTTTCTTTTGGGGTTTTTTTTCTCTTAAATCATTTATATTATAATATGAGTTTGAGAGATTCTATGTATTGATCAATATATATTTGAATGTCAATTAATCTATTATGTACTCTCAAATGTTTTGTAATAATATTTTTCTTCTGTTTTTTTAAAAATTAATAAAAAGATTTGAAAAGAAAGATATTAATCTGAAGGCATCTGATTTACACATTTTATCCTTCAGCTCTCTATTAGCTCGGAGGACGCTTTTGTTTAAATGGAAAGATGATTTTTTTCCTGCTCCTCATGCTCAATGGTTTTACGACGTTATGCTATTTTTGAATTTAGAGAAAATTTGTGGTTAAATTTCTGAATCTCGTCAAGACTGTCAAACATTGTTGGGACCTGATCTGCTTTTTTCTAAATATTCAATCCGTTCTTTAAACTCAGATGATGGCTATTAATAATTTTTATTTTATGACAAGGCATTTTACCTTCTTTTCTCCTTATGAACAGCTTCGGTCTTGGTAAGGTTTACATTGTTTTTTTTTTCTGTAAGAAATTAGTATAGATCAGTGTTGCTATTGATGAACTTAAATGAATACGGGATAATGAGATTGATATTATTATTAAGTAATCAGTCGTTCTTTTAATCTTTTTTTGACTTTTTACATACACTTTCTTCTACTCTGTGCTCTTCTATGTAGAAACTAATAAAAATATTGGGAAAGAAAAAAAATATATAAGCCGGCGTTTCTTTCAAACCTGTCTTCTAACGACACGCTAATTGAATGGCAGGTCTCTCAAATCGGTATCTCTTCAGCAAACATCGGTTGAATGCATTTGATAAGGTGCTCCATGCAAGGCTTCAGAAAGTAAGGCGGCATGGGATCCAAGGGAACATTGCTTTGAGAATTCAGAACTGGCGTGCCAACAGAAGGGGAAGTGTGGTTGCTACAGGTCATATTCTGCATGGAAGTCGGTGATCTTGGGATTTTGGTGTTCGGGTGCATAGGGCACTCGAAACCGCTACGCAGGTTGTCCCTATGGTGAAGGAGGTATACGGTGCGCTGTTCTTCATCAAACGTGGGATTGAGTTTAAGAGCCAAGAGGTAATGTTGCAGCTATATAGGACCCTGGTCAGACCACACTTGCAGTACTGTGCTCAGTTCCGATTGCCTCACTGCAGGGAAGCGATAGAAATGGGGCAAAGGATACTTACAAGGATGTTGCTTGGATTGTGGAGCATGCCTTATGAAAATAACGCCCCTGTAGCTACCTCCAGATTGCAGCGGCGTGAACAGGCAGGCAGACAGACAGACAATGCTTTATTGATCCCGAGCGGAAATTGGGTTTCGTTACAGCCGCACCAACCAAGAACAGTGAAGAAATATAGCAATATAAATCCATAAATAATTAAATAATAATAAGTTAATCATGCCAAGTGGAAATAAGTCCAGGACCAGCCTATTGGCGCAGGTTGTCTGACACTCCGAGGGAGGAGTTGTAACGTTTGATGGCCACAGGCAGTAATGACTTCCTATGACGCTCAGTGTTACATTTCGGTGGAATGTCTCTGGCTGAATGTCCTCCTGTGCCTAACCAGTACATTATGGAGTGGATGGGAGACATTGCCCAAGATGGTAATCAACTTGGACAGCATCCACTTTTCAGACACCAGCGTAAGAGAGTCCAGTTCCACCTCCACAATATCACTGGACTTGCGAATGACTATTGATTCTGTTGGTGTCTGCTACCTTCAGCCTGCTGCCCCAGCACACAACACCAAACATGATATCACTGGCCAACACAGCCTCGTAGAACATCCTCAGCATCGTCCGGCAGATGTTAAAAGTCCTCAGTCTCCTCAGGAAGTAGAGACGGCTCTGACCCTTCTTGTAGACAGCCTCAGTGTTCTTTGACCAGTCCAGTTTATTGTCCATTCGTATCCCCAGGTATTTGTAATGCTCTACCATGTCTACACTGACTCTTTGGATGGAAACAGGGGTCACCGGTGCCTTACCCCTCCTCAGGTCCACCACCAGTTCCTTAGTCTTTTCGCATTAAGCTGCAGATGATTCTGCTCGCACCATGTGACCAAGTTTCCCACCGTAGCCCTGTACTCAGCCTCATCTCCCTTGCTGATGCATCCAACTATGGCTGAGTCATCAGAAAACGTCTGAAGATGGCAAGACTCTTCCAGTCACTGTCTTCCAGTCAGTTGGCAAGAGAGCATGGCCTGGGTGGTGAGGATCCCTGATGATCGACGTTGCTTCCCTGCTGACTGCGTTCCCTGTAAATGTAGTCAATAATGAGGAGGGCTTTACCCGTTGTGGACTGGGATGCATTCACTTTATTTTAAAAGAATGTTTTCTCTACAGCCTGTACAGGAACTGGTTGTATAGCGATGACTATAGTACGGGTTCTGATGCTGCTCCAGCAGCTTTAAATGACTCCCCGCTGATCTCCCTACGGCGGTTCACCCTGCAAGCGTGACCAGTTCCGCGGCGGTCCGCACAGTGTTTCCTGCACCGACGTTCCGGGTCCCAAACCGTCCTGTCTGCTGCGGTGACACTTCACCTGCCAGTCTGCCGGTTTCCCCTGCTGTACCCGGTGTTGACAGCGCAGTGCGGACTCCACCTCTTCGGTGAGATGCGACTGAGTTTCTGGGAACTTTTCTGTAAGCTCTCGGCACCGTCCTGCTCAATAGTTAGAACTGACCCCTGGTCTGTAAATCTACCCCATCTTCCCATTCCCATTCTGAGAGATTATTCTTGAACTACTTATTATATTTACAAGACAGAGCGCCGCCAACAAAAATCTGATAATACGATTTAACCCTAAACTAATCAGGGAACAATTTACAATAACAAATTAACCTACCGGACAGTTCTTTAGACTGTTGAGGGATTCATGGGGAAAACGGGTTCATTGACGGAGTTTGACCTGCAGAGTGTCCTTACTGAGGACACGGGAAGTGATCTCAGAACTCCGATGCTAACGTTTATGCCAAGTGTCCGACCACGGTCTTTGCTGCTGGAATGATATTTTTTGTGGGAACAGCTCATATTCTGTCCAGGTAGTTTCCCACCTGAGGGTATGAACATCGAATTCTTGACAACCAGCTTAATTGACCCCTCTCACTAAATTCACCTGTTCCATCCGCTTTTCTGGTTCCTCTCCCGTCTCCTCTCTGCTGTTCACTTACTCGCCTTCTCCCCCCTGCTGAACCACCTTCCTTGCTTTCGTCCACATTCAAGTGTCCTCAGGTTCCCACTCCTCCTTTCGCATTTGTACTTTCTAATCCAGAAAACAAAAAGGTCTCCAAGGTATGAGTTATTCATTCTCCTCTTTGGTACATTACAGCACCAGAACAGTCCCGTTGTCCCACAGTCGTTCTGAACCAGTTACATTAGAAATATAATCGCTAACTAATCTTCCATGCTTGCATCGACAGCATATCCTTCCACTTTCCTCACACTCACATGTCTGTCTCAGCTTCTCTTTAAGATCTCTCCTCCTTGTGCCTCTACCACCGCACCAGGAAGTACCTCCCATGCACCCACAACACTACATGTAAAGATCTTGCTCTTTGGAGTTCATTTGAAATTACCACCCGAAGATTCCCCGGTCAATTTGTGTCTGTCTCAAAGCAAATGTTTTTTTTTCTGTCGTCTGCAAGATTAATAGTTAGCTCATTTGTACACATTCGAGTCACTTATGAATATCACAAACCCCGGAACAACTCACTGCCGAACATTACGTATGGACTGTTATTTCTCTGTTGTGATTAAAATGCGATTCCTGAGTTACAACATTGAAATCTCTGCATTGCCGACTCCAGCCGTCTGGCGGCATACAAAGGTCTACTTTTTAAAAAATATTTTTTCAGAGTGAATCAAACAGCAGAGGAGTCGTAGTCGTAGACTTACCTGTCGACAAGTTATTCCCGTATTTCTCTAACGTTTTCAAGCAACAGACACCGAGCCGTAGTAATACATTAACAAAGCTTTGTATTTCATGACCACATTTTCAACCCATCTGCACTTTTACCAAGCTCCCTCAAAATCCCGAACTGCATCACGTTTTTTGGCGCCGACGAGTATATTTATGAGTCATCCTATTTTTTTTTTCCAAATTAAACGCCAGAACATCCTCAACACTTCCCACATGCAGAATGGCGACGCTTCCCAACTAACATCTGTCCTCTCTGTCCAGTCCATTTGAATCCATGCTATTCCATGCAGCTCGGCCTTGTGGATCAGCAACAGGTCCGTCTGAAAACAGACGATTCACAAAGGTCCGGCCTTGGCTGGCAAAATGCTTCCCGGTCCCAGCGACCCTTCAATTTACAATGACCAATTAACCTACCAGACGGGATTGGATATTTTGCGGCGGTATGGGGGGAGCGTCAACGACGATTAATGCTGTACTGACAACACCCAGTGAACGTTGCCATGAGACTTAAGAGCGATTTAATCGTCTCTTGCTGCTCCCTGAACCTGGCCTGGACCACGGCGTAAAGGGCCGTGTTGATGCAGCAGCTCAGAAGTTGCAGCATGTAGCCCAGCTCCCGCAGACACTCCTTGCGAATCAATAAACAATAGCCCATTAACCATATAACAATATAGCAATTACAGCCCGGAAACAGGCCATCTCGGCCCTTCCAGTCCGTGCCGAACGCTTACTCTCACCTAGTCCCACCGACCTGCACTCAGCCCATAACCCTCTATTCCTTTCCTGTCCATATAGCTATCCAATTTTAATTTAAATGACAATACCAAACCTGCCTCTACCACTTCTACAGGAAGCTCGTTGCACACAGCTACCACTCTCTGAGTAAAGAAGTTCCCCCTAGTGTTACCCCTAAACTTTTGCCCGCTAACTCTCAACTCATGTCCTCTTGTTTGAATCTCCCCTACTCTCAATGGAAAATTCTTATCCACGTCAACTTTCTCTACAAACTCATAATTTTAAATACCTCTATCAAGTCCCCCCCTTAACCTTCTACCCTCCAAAGTATAAAGACCTACCTTGTTCCACCTTTCTCTGTAACTTAGGGGTTGAAACCTAGGTAACATTCTAGTGAATCGCCGTTGTAGTCTCTCTCTCTCTCTCTCTCTCTCTCTCTCTCTCTCTCTCTCTCTCTCTCTCTCTCTCTCTCTCTCTCTCTCTCTCTCTCTCTCTCTCTCTCTCTCTCTCTCTCTCTCTCTCTCTCTCCTCTCTCTCTCTCTCTCTCTCTCTCTCTCTCTCTCCCTCTCCCTCTCTCTCTCCCTCTCTTCTCTCTATTTTGTTGACATCTTTCCTATAATAACCTGGCAGACGAAATGGGATATTTTGCGGCGGCATGAGAGAAGCGTCACCGAGGATTAATGCGGTCTTGACAACGCAGAGTGAACTTTGGCACGAGACGTAAGAGCGATTTCGTGGTTTCGGTCAGCTGCACCCTGAACCTGGCCTGGACCAAGGCGTAAAGGGCCGTGTTGGTGCAGCAGCTTAACAGTTGTAGCATGTTGCCCAGCTCCCGCAGAGAATCCGGGGGTATCAGGTTAATGTAATAATATATGCTATCCCATAAGGCATATACCGTCAGCAGCGCCCACAGCATGATGAAATTCCCGACATCACCAGCAGTAACAGGAGGGATTGTCTGCGGTTCTTCATCTCCGGGTCGGCGGGTGTCTCGCCAACGCGCGAACCACGGAGTCTCCTCCGGGCTCGGCTGACCACTAAAACGTGTCTGATGGTTAAACTGTTGAGCAGGAGAATCAGGGCAAATGGGAATATTGGGGTGAGGAGGGAATGAATCAGTAGAAACGTTGCTTGCTGAGATGGGGAAAATAAAGCGTCACCTCTCATACAGAGCGTGGAAGTAACTACCATCGAATATGTCCCATCGAACGAAAAGTACCAGAATATGTTCTTTACGCAGCTCAGCAGAGTCACTGTTCCCAGAACCAGAGCCGCCACTCTCCCGGTGCAGTATTTTCGTTTCCAGTTCTGAAAACAAATGGCGACAAACCGATCAAGGGTGAAAGCGACCGTGAACCAGACAGAACAGTCCGTGGCGGCGTAGAGTATGCAGGCGTGAATATTACACACGGGAACACGTGTTGACCAGAGTAAAAACTCCAATGGCATGTAAGTCACCGGAATCTTGCTCAATACCAGATCTGAGAAAACCACGAGCTGATCCGCTGCTACCATGGCAACCAGGTACCTTGTGACGCCTTGGGAGAGACCGCACTTTCCCCGCAACAGGATGACGATTGTCACCACGTTCACTATACGGAGGGAGATAAAGACCATTAACACACATTTGGATCGAAACATTCTGAAATTACAATGAGGGGAATCTCATTGAAAACCTATCGAATAGTGAAAGGCCGAGATATCGTAGAGGTGTTGAGGTAGCTTCTGTGTGGAGGGAGTCTGCACCTGAAGACGAGATTTCACAAAGAAAAGACATCCCTTTGGAACTGAGATGGGTAGAACTTTGTTTACGCAGGGGCTGGTGAATGTGTAGAATTTATCGCTAGAGACAGCTATGGGGTTCGTTTCATTGGTACCTTTTGAGTGATAGGCTCTTGATTCGTCGAGGCATCAATAGCTACGGGAGTGGGCGCCAGAGTATGGTTGAGAGGCATAATGAATCAGCTGTAATTGAATAGCGGAGAGGGTTCGGTGCACTAATGGCCGAATTCAGATAAAGCCTTCTGCTGCTAAGCAGTGATATCAGCCGCTGGCTGAAATGTATCCTGATCCCTGGCACCGGAAGCAACAGCCGCAAAGGGGAAGTTTTAAGAGAACAATTTACCAAGTATCACGGTGGCAGAAGTTCAACTCCCCTCAACTGCAAACATATGAGAACATGAGAACATAAGATTATTAGCAATTGGAGCAGCAATAGTCCATTTATTCGGTATTCCATGCTCCGGCAATGAAGATGATCATGGTTGACCTGACCACGGACTCATCGCCGCCTACCTGCCTTTTCTTTACAACAATGAATCTTTCCACTATGCAAAAAAGATGTACCAGGCTGTTTGAAATATATCAATTGAGGTAGCCTCCACTGCTTGTTTGAGCAGAGCATTCCACAGATTCCCCACCCGCTGGGAGAAGCAGTTCCACGTATCACGGTCCTAAATTTATTCGCCAGAATCTTCAGGGTTTTTCCTCTGGTTCTAGTCGCTCCTACCGGTGGAAAAAATTTCCTTCTCCATCTTATCTCGGCCTTACATAATTTTAATGTTTCTATATGAGCTCCTCTCATTCTTCTGAATTCCAGCGAGTACAGTCCCAGGCGACTCAATTTCTCGTCATAGCCGACCACCTCATCGCTGGAATCAACTGGCCAACCTCCTACAAAGTCAGTTTATCCATCCGCAAGTCAAGGGACCAAACAATGCACAGTACCCTGGACGCCGCCTCAGCAGTATCTTGTGTAATTGCAGCATGACCTCCCTGTTCGAAAATTCTATCCATTTGACAACGAAGTCGAACATGCCATTTGTCCTCTGGATAGCCTGCTGCACCTGCAAACCAACCTTCTTGTGATGCAACCGAAATCCCTCCGCACAGCAGCACTCTACCGTTGTTTATCACTTTTTTTTCCTGTGTTATTCCCAAGAGGATGACCTCGAATTTTCCAGACGGTACTCTACCTACGGTGCGCTAGTCCATTCGCTTAAATTATTTATATCCATCTGCATGCTCCAAGCTTCACAGGCACTATTCGCCTCTGTGATAGATCATGGCAGTGATGCCGATCACGTGACCTCATTCTCTATAACAGGTGAGACTATATAATTATCTATTTATTTCAGCTATGTGGCCCTCTCACCAAACTACTAACAAAGCCGATTAATCCTGCCCTGACCCAACTGGACTCATCACTATGAGGGCCATAAAGCCCAGAAGTTCTGTTCACTTCTGTACAGGAAGGGCGTGTAAGCTTAACAGGAAGTGCAGATGAAATGTACCAGAGTGCTGACCGGACTGCAGAGCATTCCCTGTGAGGAGAGGTTGTGCGTGCTCAGTGTTGCTTCTCTTGGAGTTAATGGGTACGAATGGACACCTGCTGGAAGAATTTGAAAAGCAAAGATGCAGAGATGACATTTGCCTGACAGAAAATTTACTGGGATCCCGAAATCTTGAACGCTGGGAAAGTATTTTCCTCAATGCATGGGCACATAGATACATAAAAAATATCCTGAGCCACAATGGAGGTCATTTGTTCCACAATGCTCTTCCAATCATGTCCTTCCCTTAGAAATAAGCTAGGGTTAGGCATAGCCCTGCATTTTTTAAGTTCCATGTAGCTATCCAGGAGCTTCTTAAAAGTACCTATAGTGTCCGCCTCCAACACCGTCGCCGGCATCCTATTTCACGCACTCACCACTCTCTGCGTACAAAACTTACTCTTGACGTATCCTCTGTAACTACTTCCACGCACGTTAAGACTGTGAACTTTTGTGCTGGCCATGTCCGCTCTGAGGGAAATAAAGCCTCTGACGATCCACATGATCAATTCCTCTCGTCATCTTGCACACCGTTATCATATCACCTCCCGTGCCCCTGTCACTCTAAGGAGTATAGGCCCAGTTCACTCAACCTATTGTCATAAGGCATGTTCAGTAATCCAGGCCACATCTTTGTAAATATCCTCTGCACCTTTTCTACGGTTTCCACATCCTCCCTGAAGTGAGGCAAACTGAACTGAGCACAGTACTGCGAATGTGGACTCATAAGGGTCCTATATAGCTGCAGCATTACCTCTCGGATGTGAAACTCAACCCCACGTTTGATGAAAGTCAATGCAACGTATGCCTAATTAACCATATTGTCAACCGGCGTGGTGGCTTCGTGTGTCATATACACCCGATCACCAGGATCCCAAGATCACCAACCTCTATTCAGAATATGACCTGTCTGCAAACACACTTCCCCTTCTGTGGACAAGCCAGTTCTGAATTCATAATGCAATGTCCCCTTGGATCCCATGGCGCCTTACTTTCTGAAGCCTTATATCAGGCACCTTATCAAATGTATTCAACCGATGTTTGCTGCAGAAATGCCATGTAACCATACAACAACCACCGTACGGAAACAGGCCATTTCGGCCCTTCTAGACTGTGCCGAACGCTTACTCACACCTAGTCCAACTGGCCAGCACACAGCCCATAACCCTCCATTCCTTTCCTGTCCATATACCTATTCAATTTTACTTTAAATGACAATACCGAAACTGCCTCTACCACTTCTACTGGAAGCTCGTTCCACACAGCTACCACTCTCTGAGTAAAGAAATCCCCCCTCGTGTTACCCTTAAACTTTTGCCCTTAACTCTCAACTCATGTGCTCTTGTTTGAATATCCCCTACTCTCAATGGAAAAACGCCTACCCACGTCAACTCTATCTATCCCCCTCATGATTTTAAATGGCTCTGTCAAGACCCCTCCTCAAACTTCTACGCTCCAAAGAATAAAAACCTAACTTGTTCAACCTTTCCCTGTAACTTAAGTGCTGAAACCCAGGTAAAATTCTACTAAATCTTCTCTGTACTCTCTCTATTTTGTTGACATCTTTCCTATACCTTGTTGATCAGAACTGTACACAACACTCCAAATGCTGCCTTACCAATGCCTTGTACAATTTTAACATTTCATCCCAACTCCTATACTCAATGTTCTGATTTATAAAGGCCAGTATTACAAAACCTTTCTTCACCACCCTATCCACATGAGATTCCACCTTCAAGGAACAATGCTCCATTATTCCTAGATCACTTTGTTATTCTGCATTCTTTAATGCCCTACCATTTACCATACATGTACTATTTGGATTATTCCTAACAAAAGGTAACACCTCACACTTATCAGCATTAAACTCCATCTACAATCATTCAGCCCACTCTTCTAACTGGCCTAAATATCTTCTCAAGCTTTGAAAATCTACTTCATTATCCACAACGCCACCTACCTTAGTATCATCTGCACACTTACTAATCCGATATACCACCCCATCATCCAGATCATTAATGTATATGACAAACAACATTGGACCCAGTACAGATCACTGAGGCACACCACTAGTCCTGCCTCCAAACTCACAAACAGTTATCCACCACTGCGCTCTGGCATCTCCCATACAGCCACGTTGAACCGATTTTACCAGTTCAATATTAATACATAACGATTGATCCTTCCGTGCGGAACCTTGTCGAAGACCTTACTGAAGTCCATACAGACAACATACAACATCCACCGCTTTACCCTCGTCAACCTTTCTCGTAACCTCTTCAAAAAATTTAAAAAGATTTGTCAAACATGACCTTCCACGCAGAAATCCAGGTTGATTATTCTTAATCACACCCTGTTTTTTCAGATCATTATATATATATATATATATATATATATATATATATATATATATAATCTCTAAGACACTAAGAAGACGGCTCGTATATATATATATATATATATATATATATATATATATAGAGAGAGAGAGAGAGAGAGAGAGAGAGAGAGAGAGATGAGAGAGAGAGAGAGAGAGAGAGAGAGAGAGAGAGGAGAGAGAGAGAGAGAGGAGAGAGAGAGAGAGAGAGAACTATTGTCCGTTTCCAATATTTCTGTTAGTTTCTACATAGAAGAATACAGAATACAATAAGCACTCCATGACAGGTTTAGTCTTTAAAGAATGCGACAGATTGGGTATTAAGTGTTTTGTGAACTGATTGTTGGAGGAAGCCACTTTTTTCATTTAAGCAATTGTCAGGTACAAAATAGCTTACACAAAACTCACTATTTTAGATAGTTACAATTCAGAGAATTTTTAAGATCTCAATTACGTATATTTCCTATAAGCTCAGATGAGAACCTACTAGATGTAATTTTTTAGTTTGAAATCTTTTCAAAATGGTTTTACATAATATTGACGGTATGTTACTGGAGACGAGGAATGTTCCTTTTGACAAAATTAAAAATCTCTGGGAACAAGATTTACTGATATCAATATCTGAGAAAACATGGAATAATTTTTTAAACTGGTTAATACTTCATCGTTATGTGCTCGTCATTCCGTCATGCAGTTTAAGGGAGTACAGAGAGCTCATATGACTATGGATAAGCGATATCGTTTTTCGTCGGATATATCTCCTCAATATGACAGATGTCATAATGGAGCAACTTCATTAATTCTATGATTTAGACTTATCCGAATCTTGAAAAATATTGGCTGACATATTTTTTCAACGTTAAACTAGAGGAAGAGACGATACACTTACTAGGAACAGTTACAATGGCGAGTACAGGGTAGTAAACCAGTTGGAAAGTCTTCAGAACATATATGATTCGATAATCCAGTTCCAGCGTTTCATAATGTTTAACAAGAATTTGATACGCCCAGAAAACAGTCTTCGCAATTCCTGCAGCATTGCGCGATTCATTCCCCAGATAACGATCCATTGCTGGTAACATCCAGGTTCCTGCTCCCGATCCAGCCTCTGTCCTCTCTCTGTCTGGAGCCCGCTGGTCTCTGATAGCGGATAGTTGCAGCTCTCACTAAACCTGTCGTTGTAAGGGATACATATTAATAGAACAGGTAACAAGCAGCCACACCTCCGCGGTGACGTCAACATTCCCGATGGACACTGCCTTAATTAGGTTCTATGGAATGACAGCTGCATTTAACCGTTTATTTGCAGAGTGCCAGAGAAGCGATACAAAAACAGATTGGAAGTATATCTCATAATCCCGGCAGTCGGCTCCACGGATGCGTGTCTTCTCTGTAAATTGGCACAAATATGAGAAAATTATTGACACACAGCTAGAAACTGATAGACAACCATTCTGGAAAGGAAGGTACACGTAGCAAACAGAAAATATAATTTGCAACAATGATGATATAAACAGATTCAATATATAAGTAACTAGATCGTTCTTAAAGTTATAGTTGGATAGGTAGATTGTCAATGCAACCGAGTTAGATACTTTTGCAATCATAATTTTCAGATAAAGAGATTTGTTAGGATAACACGGATACCAGGCAGGATAGTTGAATGCTCCTCTTGAGAGATCTGGGAAGGAATAGAGAACTCCAGTAACCCTGACGACGACAGCTGCGAGAGCTGCGTTCAGCTGCAGCATCTGACAACCCGCGTTAAGGAGGTGGAACTGGAACTGGACGAACTACAGTTCTTCGGGAGGCTGAAGTGGTGATGGGCAAGACATATAGAGAGTCAGTTGCACCCGGGGCGCAGGGCACAGGAGACTGTGTGGCATTCATGAAGGAGAAACGGCAGAATGGGGCAGGGCAAAGATCCCCTGTGGCCATCTCCCTCAACATTTTGGACACCGACGCGAAGTTTGAGGGCGGGAGAAGAACCTAACAGTATTCAGTCACAGTGGTCGGGTCTCAGGCTTTTAGTTTGTCTTTGTGACTCATAAGAGAAGTGGGCGTTGAGCGGTTTCTCTGTGTGTTTCGTTGGGGGGTGTCGGTAGCGTGAAAGTCACGATCTGATGATAGGATATTCAATAGCGGTGCGGGCAGATGGTTCTCGGCGAAAACGTCAGGGATATCTCGAATCGAATCCTCTTGACTGGGTGTGTGAGCAGCTTAAAATCTGCAATGACATGGGGACGATGAGTGACGAAGTACATCCAGCCAGTTCCAGGAGTTAAGAGCGAAGTTAAAAGGCAGGGCCTCCTGGATTTGCTGCCCGTGCTACGTACTTCTGAGGCCGGAAGCAAATTGACTACGAAAATTAATAGTTGGCTAAAGAGTTGCTTTTATATCCAATTTCTCTGGAAATGGATGCTAACATTGCATTTGGCTTCCCCACTGTTCTGCAAATTTTCCTGTAGTGACTTTTCCCAAAAGGCTCTGCACCTCTGCATCTTTCAATGATCTTCTCCCCATTGTTAAAATAGCCCAGGACTATACAGAGAGTAAACAGTGTATTATCTGGCGAACGGGTTTCTTTTTATGTAACAGCCCTCTGAAAATGGATTGGAACATGCATTTGTCTCCCGCACCACTGACTCAATCTGCAGATTTTCCTGTGGGACTCCAACTCTGAATTTTCAACTCCAAGAAGTTTGGAATTTTCACAAACTTGGAAGGGCACAAAATTAAACACCACCAGGTCAGTCAGAATGTTCTGTGCGAATGAGAAATGAGCGTGATTGGCTATGTCCAGACATGAGTTTTCACCAGCTGCTGTGAAACAGAAAAGACGTAACAACTTAGTATAAATACGAGAGTCAGACTGGAACAAATTATATGACTACAGAGCAGTAATTACAGAGGGGACAATCCATAAAAACCGTCAGGATGTAGTAACAGAGGATAGACAAAGAACAACAACTTATTCAATAGATAAAGACATTGCAATCACACACAACATACGGAAATCAATGCTTGAAAAAGGCTACAATATTCGATACCTTCAGAGTCTTGTCCGGGCTCAAGATTCACTCGGCCCAAGGACCCCCTCATAAAAAGTGACTATACCAAATCCTGAACCACAGATCTTTTTAGAACAAAAAAATCTTAGAGAAATGTATGGAAGAAATGTAGCAAATGTTCAGGGTATATTTGAGTGGATTTCTGCATAGTTACGTTCCAGTAAGGCAGGGAAGTTACAGCAGGGTACAGGAACCGTGGTATGCAAAGGTTGTAACAAATCCAATCAAGAATAAAAAAGAAAAGCTTACAAAATGTTCAGAGAGCGCGGCAAAGATAGAGATCTAGAAGATAATAAGACTAACAGAGAGAAGCTTAAGAAGAAAATTAGGAGAACCAGAAGGTGTTATGAGAAGGCCTTGGCGGGATGGATGAAGGAAATCCCGAAGGCATTCTACAAGTATGTGAAGAGGATAAGACGTGAAAGAATAGGACCTATCACATGTGACAGTGGGAAAGTGTGTATGGAGCCGGAGGAAATAGCAGAGGTTCCTAATTATTTTTTTATTTCAGTATTCACTATGGAAAAGGATCTTGGTGATTGTAGTGATGATTTTCAGCAAACTGAAAAGGTTGAGCATGTAGATATTATGAAAGAGGATGTGCTGGAGCTTTTTGAACGGACGTTTTGAATATGTCGCCGGAACCCGATGAGACGTAGCCCAGGTATCTGCGGGAGTCGAGGGAGCAGATTGCTGAGCCTCTAGCGATGATCCTTGCATCATCAATTGGGAAGGGAGAGGTTTGCGGAGGATTGGCGGGTTGTGGCTGTTGTTAATTTATTCATGAAAAGGAGTAGAGATAGTCCTGGAAATTATAGACCAGTGAGCCTTCCTTCCGTGGATGGTAAGTTGATGGAAACGATCTTGAGAGGCACAATTCATGAACATTTGGAGAGCTATAATATGATTAGGAATAGTCAGCCTTACGAGCCTGAGTGATTGTTTTGAGCAAGTGACGAAACACATTGATGAAGGAAGAGCAGTAGATGTAGCACATATAGATTTCAGCTTGACATTTAATAAGGTATTCCGTGCGCGGCTTATTGAGAAAGTAAGGAAACATGGGATCCAAGGGGACATTGCTTTGCGAATGCAGAACAGGCTTGCACACACAAAGTAAAGAGTGGTTGTAGACGGGTCATATTCTGAATGCAGGTCCGTCCCCAGCGGTGTGCCTCAGTAATCTGTTCTGGACCCTTACTCTTCGTGATTGTTATACATATTCCAGATGGGGAAATGCCTCGATGGGTTAGTCAATTTGCTGATGACACAATGGTTGGAGCTGTTGTGGATAGTTTGGAGGGATGTCAAACTGGGCAAAGAAGTGGCATATGGAGTTTAAACCAGATAAGTATGAAATGGTTCAGTTTGGTAGGTCAAATAAGATAGCAGAATATTGTATGAATGGTAAGACTCTTGGAGGTGTCAAGGTTATGAGGAATCCTGCGGTCCGAGTCCATAGGACGCTCAAAGCGGCTTGCGCAGAGTGACTCTGTGGTTAAGAAGTCATACAGTCATTTTTCCTTCATCGATCGTGTGATTGTGTTTAGGAGGCGAGAGATAACGTTACAGCTATATAGGACCCTTGTCAGACCCCACTTGGAGTACAGTGCTGAGATCTGGTCGCCTCACTGCAGGAAGGATGTGGAAACAATAGAAATGGTGCTAGAGCAGATTTCCAAGTATGTTGCCTGGATTGTGGAGCATGCTTTACGAGTGTAGGTCTTTTCTCCTTGGAGCGGCGGAGAATGAGTGGTGACCTTATAGAGCTGTATAAGATGAAGAGAGGCATTGATCATATGGATAGTCAGAGGCTTTATCCCAGGGTTGAAATGGCTATCACGAGAGAACAGTGTTTTAAGCTTCTGGAAGGAGGTGCAAAGGAGATGACAGATGATGTTTTCCACACAGTATTGGTGAGTGCGTGAAATGAGCTGCCGGTGACGGTGGTGAAGGCGGATACGACAGGATTCTTTTAAGTGACTCCTGATAGGCACATGGAGCTTAAAAATAGAGGCCTATCAGTAAACACTGGGTAATTTATAAATGAGTAGATACTCGGCACAGCTATTGTGGTCCGAAGTTCTTGTAATGTGTTGTAGATTTTTTATGTTTCTGTAATTACGAACTAATCTTTTCTGCTTGTCAGCTGAGCATATCTTTCCATTTTCCTCAGAGTCACATGCCTGTCTCGAATTCTGTTAAATGCCACTTACCCCTGTACTTCGACCACCACACCAGCAATTGCATCCAATGTACCCACTACTCTCTGTGTAAACGTCTTGCCCTTTAGATTGCATTTATAACTACGGCATGATAAATGCCCGGCAATTTAAGTATGTTTGTAAATAAATGTGTTTTGTGTCATCTGCAAGATTATTAATCACCCTATTTGCAGATATGCTGGTCAGTTTTATATATGACCAACCCATGATGGGCTCACTTTCGGACATTAACAATGGACTATTCTTTATGCGTTGTGATGATAATGCGAATACTGGGTGACAACATAAAAGCTCTGCATCAGAATCTGCCACCTGCTGGTGGCATACAAATCTACGGTTGTATTTTTGCAGATGAGTGACTCAAACAGCAGAGGTACTGAATTACCTGTGCACGGGCAGGTGTTTTGACTGTTATATACCCCCAGGGTTCATTCTTTCAGTGGACTGTCACTTCAAAAAGGCCGAGAGAATTAAGATTGACGTTGAGATACTGCTGGATTTCTGCTGACACTAAAAATTGCTATATTGCTAAGGTGAGAGAGGTGGCGTTATTTGTTGGACAATGAATGTTTTCATTTTTTCTGTGCCTTGTTTTCGCATATACAAGGACATACAGACACACAGTCAGAGTCAAGATGAATTCGTTCAACGTTCTTATTTTTTTAAATCTTTGCAGATGAGTGAATCAAACAGCAAAGTTCTCTGGTGAGCGAAAATTCTTTGTGAATATTACGTGTGTGTTTATACTTTCTCTGGGTGTGGTAGTTCACTGAAGAAAGGCACCCCTGTGGCAAATCACTGTTGGAGTTATTTCGTAGGGTTTGGAACTGGATAAATGGCTATCATGCTGTGTGTGACTGGGGAATCCTTGTGGAATCTACCGGTGTGTCGACCCTTACCTGGGTGGTGGTTCCCTTGAAGAGAGTACTCCTTGTGATAATCTGATGTTAGTGATGTTCAGCGTAGGGATTCAGAAGACAACGAGAAGATCGACGACACCTGTTTATTTGGATGACAAATACCTCTCTCTCACTTCAAATTCTGTGCATTTGAACTGAACAGAAGTTTCTTACATACCATCGTAAGACTGAAACTCTTGCCACCTGAGCTTGAATAAGATTGGGATTTTTATTTTACACAACTGTATATGGATAATAGTGCTAACACTTGGTTTACCTAGTTTGTTACTATATTACATAAGTACTAATAAATAGTGATTGTTAACAGCAGAACCAGACTCCAGGTGTGTTCTATTACTGCTGAAACTTTTACAGTGTTGCATGCACGTTAGGGGTACACTGCCCAGTGTTGTCGGGACGTAACACGACCAGCTGAACATCCTCCTGATATCTCAGCATAAACTGTCTTTTGTTCTCTCCATTGTGTCTATATTCCTAAAAATATTTCCTAATCTCTTGTTTCTCTTTCGTTCAAGACCGACCTGTCATATTAGAATGACAAAGATGTCACTTCTGCGGCCACATTCCCAACTGGACTGTCACCATGATCCCTCAACATCGACAACTCCATCACGTTTGTATCGACTCCAAGAGTATTTACGAGTTAACCCATCTTCATCCACGTCAAACGCCAGGACATTTTCAATAATTGTCACATGCAAAATGGCTGCCCTGCACCACTGTCATCTGTGCTCAATTTAAAGCCATGCTATCTAATTTATCTTGGTCTCCTGTCACAACCCACCGGAAGGAGTCCTTCACAATAGTCTTACTTCCAGTCCAATCCCAACGATCGGCCCTTGGCTAGCGCCATGCCTCACAGTCCGAGCGAACATCCTAATGGGACAATTTACAATGACCAGTTGTTTACAATGACACATAGGTTTTCGTCTATGGGAGGAGATGTGCCTATCTTGACGCAAGCAGTATTGTGAACAAAAAGGATGAGGTTAGAGCGTGCATCAATACTTGGAGATATGGTGTGATGGTCATTGCAGAGACTTGGATGACTCAGAGATAAGAATGGTTTCTTCAAGGGCCGGATTTTAGATATTTCAGAAAGGGCAGGGAGGGAAGCAAAAGAGGTGTGGGCATGGCCCTGTCGACCGGAGATGGTGTCACGTCCGTAGAAAAGTGGAAGTCATGGAGAGTTTGTCTACGGATTTTCTGTGGGATGATTTTCTGTGGGATGAGGTTAGGAACAGGAAGGGGTCAATAAGTTTACTGGGTGTTTTCTTCTTTTTATAAGCCGCCCAGTAGTAACAGGGATTTCGAGGAGCAGATAGTGAAACCGATCCTGGAAATTTGTAATATTAGCAGAGTTGTCGTGATGGGAGATTTTACTTTCCCAAATATCGATTGGCATCTCCCTAGAGCAAGGTCTTTAGATCGGGGGGGAGTATGTTATGTGTGTTCAGGAATGTTTCTTGACTCAATATGCAGATACTTCTACAGGAAGAGAGGCTGTACTTGATTTGGTATTTGGAAATCAACTTTGCCATGTGTCAGATCTCTCTGTGGAAGAGCATTTTGGGGATAGCGATCATAATTCTATTTCCTTTACAATAGCTTTGGGGAGAGAAAGTAACAGACGTTAGAAAAGCGTTTAATTGGAGTAAGGACAATTCTGAGGTTATCAGACAGGACATTGAAAGCTTAAATTGGGAACAGGTGATTTCAGGGAAAAGTAAGGAAAATGTGGCAAATATTCAGGGAATATTTGTGATGAGTACTGCAAAGGTACGTTCGAATGAGACAGGGAAGGGATGGTAGGGTACAGGAACCGACGTGTACAAAGGCTCTAATAAATCTAGTCAAGCGGAAACGAAAGGTTTATAGAGCTAGGTAATATTAGAGATCTAGAAGCTTATAAGGCTAAAAGGAAGGCCATTAAGTTGGAAATTAGGAGATCCAATTGGGTCATGAGAAGGTCTTGGCGAACAGGAAAACGGAGAGCTTCAAGGCATTCTACAAGTATGTGAAGAGCAAGGGGATAAAACCTGAAAGAATGAGACCCACCAGATCTGACAGTCGGAAAGTGTGTACGGAACCGGAGGAAACGGCAGAAGTACTTAATGAATACTTTACTTCAGTATTCACTATGGAAAATGACCTTGGTGATTGTAGTAATGACTAGCAGCAGACTGAGAAGATTGAACATGTGGATATTAAGAAAGAGGATGTGCTGGAGCTTTAAGAAAGCATCAAGTAGGATACGTCGACGGGACCGGACGACATGTACGCCAAGCATCCGTGGAAAGCGACGGAGGAGATTGCTGAGCCTCTGGCGATGACCTTTGGATCATCATTGCTGACGGGAGAGGCTACTTAGGATTGGGGGGCGGCGGAAGTTGTTCCTTTATTCAGGAAACGGAGTAGAGATGGCTCAGAAATAATAGACCCGTGATTCTTACCTCAGTATTTGGCAAATTGATGGAGAAGATCCTGAGAGGCAGGATTTATGAACATTTGGAGAGATATAATATGATTAGGAGTAATTAGTATGGCTTTGAAAAGGGAGGGTCGTGCCCTACGAACCTTATTGATTTTTTGAGGATGTGACTAAATACATCGATGAAGGAAGACCTGTAGATGTAGGACATATGGAGTTCAGCAAGGCATTTGATAAGGTACCCCATGCAAGGTTTATTGAGAAAGTTAAGAGGCATGGGATCCAATGGGGCATTGCTTGGTGGATCCGCAACAGGCTTGCCTAAAGAATGCGAAGATGGTTGCAGACGGTTCATGTTCTGCATGGAGGAGGTCACCAGTGGAGTGCCTCATGGACCCTTACTTTTCGTGACTTTTATCAATGAACTGGTTGAGGAAGTGGAGGGATGGCTTGGTAAGTTTGCTGATGACACAAAGGTTGGAGGTGTTGTGGATAGTGTGGAGGGCTGTCAGAGTTTACAGCGGGACATTGAAAGGATGCAAGACAGGGCCGAGAAGTGGCAGATGGAGTTCAACCCTGATAAGTGTGATGTGTTTCATTGTAGTTCGTCAAATATGATGGCAGAATGTAGTATTAATGGTACGACTCTTGGTAGTGTTGAGTATCAAAGGGATCTTGGGATTCGTGTCCAAAGGACACTTAATGCTGCTGCGCGGGTTGTCTCTTTGTTTAAGAAGTCGTACGATGAATTGGCCTTCATCAATCGTGGAATTGAATTTAGGAGCCGAGAGGTAATGTTGGAGCTATGTAGGACCCTGGTCAGAGCCCACTTGGAGCATTGTGCTTATTTCTGGTCTCCTCACTACAGGAAGGATGTTGAAACCATAGAAAGGGTGCAGAGGAGATTTACAAGTATTCCGCCTGAATTGGGGAGCATACCTTATGAGAATAGGTAGAGTGAACTCGGCCTTTTCTCCTTGCAGCGAAGGAGGATGAGTGGTGACCTGATAGAGGTGTACAAGATGATGAGAGGCATTGATCGTGTGGATAGTTATAGGCTTTTTCCCAAGGCTGAAAAGGTTCTACAAGTGCACTCATGTTTAAGGTGCTGCGGAGTAGGTACTGAGGAATTGTCATGGGTAATTATTTAAATGGGGATATAATTTAAAATTCTGAGATGCAAGGGGACTTGGGAGTCCTCTTGCACGATACACTTAAGGTTAAGCTCGGGGTTGAGTCGGTGATTAAGAAGGCGAATGCTATGTTGGTATTCATTTCCAGAGGTTGAGTAAAGGAGCAGGGATGTGAGGTTGAGACTCTCTAAGGCACTGGTAAGACCTCACCTGGAGTACTGTGTGCATCTTTAGACTCTTTATTTAGGAAAGGATGTGCTGACGTTGGAGAAGTTTCAGAGAAGATTCACTAAAATGATGGCGGGAATGAGAGGCTTAACATATGAGAAACATTTGACCGCTCTTGGAATGTACTGCTTAGAGATTAGAAGAACGAGTGGGGACCTCATAGAAACATTCCGAATGTTAAAGGGTATGGGCAGAGTGGATGAGACAAAGTTATTTCCAATGGTGGTGGAGTCTGGTACGAGAGGGCATGACTTGGGGACGGAAGGGCGCCCATTCAGATGCGATGGGAAGATTTTTTTTTAGCCAGAGCGTGGTGAACCTGTGGAATTTGTTGCCACAGGCGGCAGTGGTGGACAAGTAATTGGGAGTATTTAAAGCAGAGATTGACAGGTATCTGTGTAGCCAGGGCATCAAACGTTATGGTGAGAAGGCGGGGAGTGGGTCTAAATCGGAGAATGGATTCACTCATGATAAAATGGCGAAGTAGACTCCATGGGCCGAAAGACCGACTTCTGCTTCTTTGATTTATGGTCTTATGGTGTTATGGTAAGTTTTTTCTTTACTCAGAGAGCGGAGAGTGCGTGGAATGGGCTACCAGCAACGGTGGTGGAGGCATATCCGATAGGGTCTTTTAAGAGACTTTTAGACAGGTACATGGAGCATAGAAAAATGGAGGGCGATGGCAAAGGCCAATAATTTCTAAGGTAGGTACGTGTTCGGCACAATTCTGTGGGACGAAGGGCCTGTATTGCGCTGTAAGTTTTCTATGTTTCTATGAAAATGTGTAGGGTCTGTCAGTGGTGAGGATGCCAAATGCATTTTCCCATTCATTTTCAGAGGACTGCACATGAAAACAGCTCCTTAGCTACGTCCTAAACTATATACTCTTCTTCGCTCTGTTCCAAACACGCAGCACGTGTAGCAATCCTAAGATCACAACCCTTGTGATCTTGTCCTTTGTCTGAGATCTTACTTCCCCGAACCGCCTGTGCAGTACATGGTCACTCATCTTCCCCATGTCATTGGTAACTACGTAGATCACAATTTCTAGCTGTTCTGGCTCCCAGTTAAGAATGCTGAGGCCTCGATCCGAGTTATCCCTGACGTTGTCACCGACTGAACCCCCGTCCACAAAAGTTACTAACGAATATCCTATCAGTACAGCCTGCCTTCCTCCCTCACCACCCCGAATCATTCCACCCACCGCCCACTTCTCCTCTGCGTTACAGAGGTAAACCGTGAGCCTGAGAGCCGATCACAGTGACTAGACACTGTTAGGTCATTACCCCGCCCCTCAAATCCCACAACTCTATTCATAATGTTGGAGGAGATGGTCACCGGGTATCTGACCTGGTTCTTTCTCCTCCCTGACTGTCAAACGGTCTCCTGTGCCCCGCACCCTGGGTGCATCTCACTCTCTATATATACTGCCCATCACCACTTCAGACTCTCGAATACATGTCAGTTCGCAAATTTTCAGCTCCACCACCTTAACTCGGATTGTCAGAAGCTGCAGCTGAACACAGCCCTCGCAGCTGTAATCGTCAGGGATACTGGAGTTCTCCATGCCTTCCCAGCTCCCGCAATAGGAGCATTCAGCTATCCCGCCTGGTAGCTCTGCTATCCTATCTGAACAGATACAACGAAGGGAAGTGGGAAGATCTTAACCAAGTGCTTTACTTTTCCTTGCCTCCTTTGACTGAAACCTCCCTAGGCTGAAACATCGGCGAGCAGAAGCATGAAGATCGCATGTTTAATGGATCATTATGACGTGAGATATTGCGTTTGCCGCTGCCTTCCTCTTGCTGATCAACCGCAAACGCCGCCTGGTCTCTGTTCAAAGATGTTTTTCACTCTCAGGACCTCCTGTCACTTTTAATATACATGCTGATTGAAGTCCTCTCCTCCCAATTCATCCGACATCCTGAATGGCCGCTGGACAAATCTTTTTTCTGAAAATTATTCTTACGAAATTAACTGACTCGATATTATTTTCCATCTACCAATGCAAATATAGGCCGGCTGGTGGCACAGTGATATCAGCACCCCAGGTTCCCGAGGGCGAATACAATCGATCCGCTCCCGGCCACGTGGGGGACGACTCACAAACAAAATGCAATAATCATTTAATATCTATGCGATAATTATTTTAATCTCTTTCTATCTTTATAACTGCTTATTTGATTTTGTTTTATTTGCTGCTTGTACCTTCCTTTCCAGATCAGTTGTGGTCAGTGTCTGATTCTGTGACAAGTTTCTCAATTTTGCGTCTACTTACAGACACGCACGCGTTGGTGGACAGCCGACTGCTGGGATTATTAGATACACTTCCAATGTGCGTTTGTATTGCTTCGCTGTAGATCTGTAATAAAGGGTTAACTGCACTTGTCATTCGGTAGAATGTAATTAGGGAGTGTCCGTGAAATTTGTCGACGTCACCGCGGAGGTGTGGCTACTGGTTACCTGTTCTATTAATGTGTTTCCCTCTCAACGCCAGTCTCAGTCAGAGCCGCCAGTCCACGCTTTCGGAGACCAGCGGGCTCCAGATAAAGAGAGGACAGAGACTGGATCGGGAACAGAAATTTGGAGGATTCCAGCAATGGATCTGCAATATGCATTGCGGAACGCTGCGGCATGTGTAAAGAATATTTTCCGGGCTTACCCAAATCTGGTTAAAACAAATAATGGAATACCGTTGGACTTCCGAATCTATCAGGCACTTAAGACTGTCAAAATGGTTTACTATCCAGTACTAGCAATTTTAGCTGTCCCTGGTAAGTGTCTCGTCTCTTCCTCGTGATTAACGTTGAAAACTATAAGTCAGCTTCTCTTTCATACCTGTCCTCTAACGACGCGCTAATTGCATGGCTGCTCTCTCAGACTGGCATCGCTTCAGCAAACATCGGCTGAGTGTATTTGATAAGGTAACCCATGCAAGGCTTATTGGGAAAGTAAGGAGGTTTGGGGTCCAAGGGGACATTGCTTTGTGGATCCAGAAATGGCTTGCACACAGGTGGCAATGTGTGGTTGTAATCTTTTTATATTCAGCATGGAAGTCGGTAACCAGCAGTGTGCCTAAGGGATCTGTTCTGGGACCACTACTCCTCATGCTTCCTTATTATTGATGAATAAGTGGAGGGATGTCACAAATGTTTGCGGTGTTGTGGAGAGTGTGGAGGGCTTTAGAGCTTACAGCGGGATATTGATAGCATGCACAACTGCGCTGAAATGCTGCAGTTGGAGTTCAAACCCCGATAAATATGAGGCTGCTCAAAGTGGTTGGACAAACATGATGGCAGAATACAGTCTGAACAGTAAACCCATGGCTGTGTGGAGGTTAAGAGGGATCTTGGGGTCCGAGTGCATAACACACTCAAAGCTGCTGCTCAGTTTGAGTCTGTGGTTAAGAGTGTCATACGGTGCACTTGCCCTTCATCAATCGTGGGACTGAGTTTCAGAACCGAGAGGTAATGTTGCAGCTATACAGGAACATGGTCAGACCACACTCGGAGTACTGTACTCAGTTCCGGTTGCTCACTACAGGAAGAATGCGGAAACCTTAGAAAGCGTGCCGAGGAGATTTACAAAGATGTTGCCTGGAGCGGGAATGAGAATAGGTTGAGTTAACTCAGTTTTTTCTCCTTGGAGCGACGGAGGATGAGAGATGACCAGATAGAGGTGTATAAGATGACGAGAGGCATTTCTCGTGTGGATAGTCAGATGCTTACTCCCAGATCTGAAATGGCTGGTACGAGTGGGCACAGTGTTAATGTGCTTGGAAGTAGGTATAGAGGAGATGCCGAAGGTAAGTATTTTACACAGAAAGTGATGGGTGCGTGCAATGGGCTACCGGCAACAGTGGCAGAGGCGGATTCAATAGGGTCTTTGAAGAGATTCCTGTGTTGATACATGGTGCTCAGAAAAATAGAGGGCAATGCGTAACCTTAGGAAATTTCTAATGGAAGGACATATGTGGTACAGCATTACGGGCCGAAAGGCCAATATTGCGCTGTAGGTTTTCTATGTTTCAATGCATTGCGGAATTTCTCTTTCCAACGATGGAGCTCCAATTATTCCCTGTCGTGCAAATATTATCTCCACCTCTTCTCCTGTCAAACACTTCCACCATGTGACCTCTCATGCATATTCACTCCAAGAGATGTAAGTCTGAGCACACACAGACTCTCCTCCATGGAATTCTCTGCAATCCAGTCAACATGCTGATATATTTCATGTGCACCAGCTGGGAAACGTACAAGTCCTTCCGGTACTGAGGTGACCAGAACGTCTGCTCTTTATGATTCCCATAGTGATAACTCCATTTGTGTCAGGGCAGGATTCATCGACTTTGTAAAAGTTTGTTGGAGTGGGCTGCATCGCTGAAATAAATAAGTAAGCATGTAAGTAAATAAATAAATATAAATAAATAAATATATAGATAGATATATAGATAGAAATATATATATATATATATATAGATCCAACGTCTCATCCTTTGAAGTGCATGAGGGAAATTGGCCATCATCACTGCCATGATTTATTGCCGTGTCGAAGATTGCTAAGGGAACTGAGAGCTGCATCGCTGAAATAAATAAGTAAGTAAATAAACGAATTTTAAATCTTCAAATAAATAAATAAATAAGTAAATTTTAAACACACAGACACACACACACACACACACACATATATATATATATATATATATAGAGAGAGAGAGAGAGAGAGAGAGAGAGAGAGAGAGAGAGAGAGAGAGAGAGAGAGAGAGAGAGAGAGAGAGAGAGAGATTCACCGTCTCACCTTTTGAAGAGCATGAGGGAACTTGGCCATCATCACTGCCATGATTTACTGCCGTGTCGAAGATTGCTAAGGGAACTGAGAGCTGCATCGCTGAAAGAAATAAGTAAGTAAATAAACGAATTTTAAATCTTCAAATAAATAAATAAATAAATAAATTTTAAACACACACACACATATCTATATATATATGTATATATATATATATATATATAGAGAGAGAGAGAGAGAGAGAGAGAGAGAGAGAGAGAGAGAGAGAGAGAGAGAGAGAGATTCACCGTCTCACCTTTTGAAGAGCATGAGGGAACTTGGAACTTGGGCATCATCACTGCCATGAATTATTGCCGTGTCGAAGATTGCTGAGGGAACTGAGAGCCCGAAGATGGATATGGATAGGTTAAGCGAATGCACTGGCGTCTGGCCGATGGAGTCCAAAGTTGGTAAATGCGAGTTCACCCATTGGTAAGGACAAACGGAAGAAGAGAATATTATTTAAGTTGGGAACGACTGCAGAATGCTCTGTGCGGAGGGACATTGGAGTGCTTGTACTTGAATCACAAAGATTTCGTTTACAGGTACAGCAGGCTATCAGGAAGACAAATGGGACTTTGGCATTCGCTGCCAGAGGAATTGAAATGAAGAGAAGGGAGGTTATCCTTCTTGTTCACAAGGCATGTGTTAGCCGGTGTCTGACGTACTGTGTATTTCTCATCTCCTGACTTGAGGAAGGATAAACCGGAGTTGTAGGCGACTTACCAGTTGATTGCAGAGATTTGGTGGTTCGACTATGAGGAGAAATGGACTTGACTGGGATCGGACATGTTGGAATTCAGAAGTCTGAGCGAAAATCTCACAGAAATATTTAAAATTATTGAACGGATAGATAAGATATAGGTAGGAACGTTGTTTCCACTGCTAGGTAAGACTAAAACTGAGGCGAATAGCCTGAAGATTCTGGGATGCAAATTTGAGACTGAGATGAGGAGGAACGCTTTTCTCCCCAGAGATAGGTGAATTTGTGGAATTATCTGCACAATGAACCAGTGGAGGTTGGCTCATTAAATATATTTAAGACAAGTTGTCATTGTTGTCTGCATAGTAGAAGAATTAAGGGCTCTGAGGTAAAGGCAGTTATACGGCGATGAGTCCATGGTCAGATCAGCCATGATCATCGTCATTTCCGGAGCATGACAGACCGAACAGATGGACTATACTTGCTCCTATTGCTAATGTTTTTCTGCTCTCATGTTCTCCCATGTCTGCAGTTGAGGGGAGCTGAATTTCTGTCACCGTGACACTTGGCGCATTAATCTGTTCATTATTCTCTTAGCACCACCCGTTTGAAACTCCTGGCGCGAACGATCAGAATACATTTCAGCCATCGGTTGATATCACTGCTTAGCGCATAAGGCTCGGGAGCTGAATTCGGCCATTTTAGCACCCGGCCTTCACCTCTATCCCATCATAGTTGATTAATTATCCCTCCATACCACATTCTAGCACCCTCTCCCGGCAACCTTTGAAGCTCCGACGAATCAAAAGCCGATCAATCCCCGCTACAAATCTTTCCAAAGAAATGGCCACCATAGCCGTCTGTGGCGATGAATTCCACTCATTTACCAACCTCGGTGAAATTTCTCCCGACCTCTGTTCCAAAGAGCTAACGATTAAAAGAATTGCAATTTCAGAATGTTTCCATCCAAATGTGAGATAATGGTCTTTATCTCCGTCCGCACAGTGAACATGGTGACAATCGTCATCCTGTCGCGAGGAAAGTGCGGTCTCTCCAAAGGCGTCACAAGGTACCTGGTTGCCATGGTAGCAGCGGATCAGCTGGTCGTTCTTTTCGATCTGGTATTGAGCAAGATTCTGAGGACCTATATGCCGGTAGAGGTTTTCCTCTGGTCGGTTCGTGTTCCGGCGTGTAATATCCACGCCGTCCTGCTCTACGCCGCCACGGACTGTTCTGTCTGGTTCACCGTCACTTTCACCTTTGATCGATTTGTCGCCATTTGTTTTCAGAAGCTGAAACGAAAATACTGCACCGGGAGAGCGGCGGCTCTGGTTCTGGGGACAGTAACTCTGCTGAGCTGCGTAAACAACATTTTCTGGTTCTTTATTTTCGATGGGTTATATTCGATGATACTTTCGCCCGTGCTCTGTCTGCGTTCTTTTCGTTTCTCCCCATCTCTGGAGACAACATTTAGACTGATTAATTTCCTCCTCACACCAATATTCCCCTTTGTTCTTATTCTCCTGTTAAACATTTTAACCATCAGCCACGTCTTAGTGGCCAGCCGAGCCCGGAGGAGACTCCGTGGTTCGCGCGAAGACCAGACGCCCGCCGACCCGGAGATGAAGAACCGCAGGCAATCCCTTCTGTTACTGCTGGTGATGTCGGGGAATTTCATCCTGCTGTGGGCGCAGCTGACGGTGTATTCCGTATGGGAGAGCATATATTATTACAATAACGTGATGCCGCCGAGTGCTATGCGGGAGCTGGGCTACATGCTGCAACTACTGAGCTGCTGCACCAACACGGCCCTTTACGCCCTGGTCCAGACCAGGTTCAGGGTGCAGCTGAAGGAGACGGTGAAATCGCCATTCTCCCTCATGGCAAAGTCCATTCGGCGTTGTCAGGAGAGCATTAATCTTCAGTGACCTTTGTCGAATACCGCCCAAATTATCCGATTTTTTTCACTGGCATGTGCTGTTCGATTGGGGCTCTGAACGGCCGTGGATATCTCCTGCCCCTCTCCACTTGATGCTCCAACCCGATCGCAGAGGTGTCCCAATTCTATTTTCCACAGTGCTCCATCCAGTTTACTTGCTTCACCTGTTCCCGGTAATGCTCCATGATTTCCACCAAGTGGGTGATTCTACCGATAGTTGTCATCGCAATCGCAAGACGACGTTGTTCCGTGCAGGTTCCGCGCGGTCCGAATGCCGCCAGTATATCTTCATCTCTTTCCTCCGACGAGAGCCCATTGTTTCCAAGAGCCTCACCCATTAACCATTTCAGGCAGGTCGGTTGCCAAATACTCACCGAGATCTCCACTGGCAACTTTGATCTTTGCAGATTTGTCTGGCACCTCGAGAAAAAATTCATTACCTCGCACTCCTAAAACAACTCATTCAAACGTTGCTCGTTTTTTTTTCCAAGCAGTAATTGCCATTGTAGTGCCTTATGAGAGATTAAAGAAAGTCTTGGACCTTTTGTTCAGTTGCGGACCCATCTGTCGAATTGGATTGATTACATTGGGTATGTGGGGACCGTGATTGCTGATCAAAGGGCACCGGATCTTTCCTTGTTTACTGAGATTCGGCACGAAATGTGAGATGCTGTCAGAAGTATGGCTCCAGCACAAACACCATCAATTGGCAAGGATTCATCGGAGCTTTTATTATCCTGCTGAGTCAGGAATAGCGCCTTGCTCTGGGGTGTTTCTCCTGTGATACTGATTGGAACGTAAACTCTCCTAAACGTCGACCAAGATCTTTGCTCGGTACCCTGGAACCATAGAACCATAGAACATTACAGTACAGAAACAGGCCTTTTGGACTTTCTCTCCTGTGGCGAACCATTTTGCTGCCTCGTCCCATTGACCTGCGCCTTCAATAACCCTCTCATCCATGTAACTGTCCAAGATTTTCTTAAATGTTAAAAGAGAGCACGCATTTACTACTTCATCCGGCAGATCATTCCACACTCCTACCACTCTCTATGTGAAGAAGCCCCCCTTTAAACTTTTCCCACTTCACTCTTAACTCATGTCCTCCTGTTTTTTTTCCCTTCTCCCCCAGCCTCTGTGGAAAAAAAGCCTGCTTGCATTCACTTTATCTATACCCATCATAGTTTTATATACCTCTATCAAATCTCCCCTCATTCTTCTACGCTCAAGGGAATAAAGTCCGAACCTATTCAACCTTTCTCGGTAACTCAGTTTCTCAAATCCCGGCAAAATCCTTGTAAACCTTCTCTGCACTCTTTCAAACTTATTAGTATCCGTCCTGTATTTAGGTGACCAGGACAGCACATAATACTCCAAATTCGGCCTCAACAATGTGTTCTACAACCTCACCATAACAGTCCATCTCTCATACTCAATACTTTGATTTACAAAGGCCAATGACCCAAAAGCTTTCTTTTCGTCCTTATCTACTTTTGACGCCACTTTTAGGGGATGATGTATCTGTACACTCAGATTCCCCTGTTCTACTACACTCCTCAGTGTCCTACCGTTTACCTTGGTTTGTTCTTTCAAAGTGCAATACCACACAGGTGTCTGCATTGCACTCCATCTTCCATTTGTCAGTCCATTTTTTCCAGCTGGTCCAAATCCCTGTGGAAGCTTTGAAGCATTTATTCACTGTTCACTGCACCTCCAATCTTTGTATCATCGGCAAACCTGCTGATCGAATTTACCACATGATCATCCAGATCATTGATATAGATGACAAATAACAATGGACCCAGCACTAATCCCTGTGGCATACCACTAGTCACAGGCCTCCACTCAGAGAAGCAATCCTCCACTACCACTTGAGATAATGTCTAATCCCATTTACTGTCTCACCATGTATACCTAGCAAATCTTCCTAACTAACTTCCCATGCGGGATCATGTCAAAGGCCTTACTGAAGTCCATGTACACAACTTTCACTGCCTTCACTTCATCCACTTCCCTGGTAAACTCCTCGAAAAACTCAAGTAGTTTTATTAAGCATGACCTACCACGCATGAGTCACTTTGATGCTACGTCATAAGTCCCTGTCTATCCAAATACTTGTTGATCATATCTCTTAGTTCTTCTTCCAACAATTTACCTACTACGGACGGTTAACTGTCCACCATATAAATTCTCGCATTGCTTTTTACTGAATTTTCGGTGTGCTTTTTTTCTCCCCCCTTGAGCCACGGACTTGATTCAGGGTTCAGGATTCCTAATTCAGGCTCAGGAGCAATTGTGACATCGCAACCATCAGGTTCTTGAGCGAGAGTGGATAACAACACTCACCGCAGCATTGACAAAACCTGAGCCATACACGCCCATTTCTCAATTGCTCGGAGCTTTCGGCATAGTTAGAGGTGCCTAGGGCTACAGAATTCTTGAAAATTATACAGATATTTTATCTGTAAGGCTAATATTTTCATGCTGTTTTGTATGACTCGGATGATACACGTTTCAAATATTAATTTTCGGACCATAATAACCCCGTTCATGTGTTATCCTCTTTCACTTTCCTCTTTTAATTCAGCAGATTGTGGTGTTTAACAAACATTGATTTCTGTAAGTTATCTGAGTTCGCAATGGCTTTATCTATTAAATAAGTTGTTGTTCTTTGTCTCTCCTGTATTATTTTAACTGGTCGGTTATTATGAATTGTCCTGTGTGTAATCACTGATCGGTCGTCATATAATGTGTAGAAATCTGACACTTGCGTTTACAGTACGTTGTTGAGTCTTTTCTGTTTCTCAGCGGCTGGTGAAACCTCATTTCCGGAGATTATTTGCCCGTTCAATGTTCTGACGTCTGTTGCTTTCCTCTTTTATTTCAGCACATTTCTGTTGTTTTTTTCAGATATTGATTTTTGTATGTTATGAGCGTTCCGAAAGGCAAAATCCAATAAATAAGTTGTTGTTGCTTGTCGATCATGTGCTATTTTATCTGAGATTACTGCTCGGTCGTCATATGATTTGTAGGAATCTGACAGCTGTATTGATAGAAAGTTATTGTGTCTTCTATGGTCCTCAGCAGCGGGTGAAACCTCATATCCAGACAGAGCCAAGCACGTTCATTTCTCGGTTGTTCGGAGTTTTCAGACTATCCTGGAGGTGTTTAGTATTGTGGCTTTCTGGAGATGTCCATAAACATTACTGCGTAGGTTCTTTTCTGATTGGACACCAGTGCTCAGTGGAGTTCTGCAGCAGTCGGTGTTGGGAACACTTCTTATGGTGTTTTGCGTCAATAAATCGGGGAACGATTTTTTTTATTCTTTTTTTTTTGGTTTATGGCAGGGGTTAGGGATTATGCGGAAGTAGATTGAAGGACAGATAGAGTTGATGATGTACAGTTCTTGCAGAAGGAGTAAAACAGGCTGGACAATCCAAAAAATAATTGGTAGAGAGAATGTAACGTCGGGAAGTGCCTCGTCTCACACGTTGGCAGAGGGAATATAGGCATGGATTATTTCAAAAAATGGGAAGAACAACAGACTTGAAAAATCAGAGCCACAGGAGATTCCGCAGACGGAGTCTGTGGTGAGCGAGGCAAATGCATGCTTCAGTATATCTGTCATTGGTACCTCACCGGGCCACGATGTTGAGCTGTTAACTTTCCCAGGTAAGAAAGCTGAGGACTCGATCCAAAACATACCTGACGTTGTTGCCGACAGAACCACCTGTCCGCACCACTAACGAATATCCTATCACCACAGTGTTACTTTCAAACTTCCGCCTCCCCTCCCCCCAATTCCACACACACAGACACCGCTCAACGCCCACTTCCCTTCACAGCCACAGAGGCAAAACAACCGCTTAGGAGACGACCACCGTGACTGACCACAGCTAGTGGATTCAGCTGCGCCCCCCAATCTTCGCGACGGTGTCCAAAATGTAGAATCAGATGGCCACATGAGAACTCTGCCCTGGCCCCTTCAGCCGATTCTCGTTCCTGACTGTCACTCTGTCTCCTGTGCCCTGCGCCCTGGGTGTAACTCCCTCTTCATGTGTCTTGTCCATCACCATTTGAGTCTCCCGAATGATCTGGAGCTCATCCAGTTCCAGTTCCACCTCCTTAACGCGGGTTGTCAGAAGCTGCAGCTGAACGCAGCTCTCGCAGCTGCTGTTGTCAGGGTTACTGGCGTTCTCAATGCCTTCCCAGATCCCGCAAGAGGAACATTCAACTATCCTGCCTGGCATCTGTGATATCCTAACAAATCTCTTTATCTGAAAATTATGATGGCAAAACTATCGAACTCGGTAGCACTGACAAACTACCTATCTAACTATATTTTTTAAGAACGATCTATTTACTTACATATTGAATCTGCTTATATCATCATTGTTGCTAATTTTATTTTCTATTTACTACGTGTGTCTTCCTTTCCAGAATGGTTGTATATCAGTTTCTAGCTGTGTGTCAATAATTTTCTCATATTTGTGCCAATTTACAGACAAGACACGCATCCGTGGAGAGCCGACTGCCGGGATTATGAGATATACTTCAAATCTGTTTTTGTATCGCTTCTCTGACGGTCTGCAAACAAACGGTTAAATGCAGCTGTCATTCCGTAAAACCTAATTAAGGCAGTGTCCATCGGGAATGTTGACGTCACCGCAGAGGTGTGGCTGCTTGTTACCTGTTCTATTAATATGCATCCATTACAACGACAGGTTTAGTGAGAGCTGCAACTGTCCGCTATCAGAGACCAGCGGGCTCCAGACAGAGAGAGGACAGAGGCTGGATCGGGAACAGGAACCTAGATGTTACCAGCAATGGATCGTTATCTGGGGAATGCATCGCGGAATGCTGCAGGAATTGCGAAGACTGTTTTCTGGGCGTATCAAAATCTTGTTGAACATTATGAAACGCTGAGACTGGATGGTCGAATCATGTATGTTCTGAGGACGTTCCAACTGGTTTACTACCCTGTACTCGCCATTGTAACTGTTCCTAGTAAGTGTATCGTCTCTTCTTTTAGTTTAACGTTGAAAAAATATGTCAGCCAATATTTTTCAAGATTCGGATAAGTCCAAATCATAGAATTAATGAAGCTGCTCCATTATGACATCTGTCATAGTGAGGAGATATATCCGACTAAAAACGATAGCGCTTATCCATAGTCATATGAGCTCTCTGTATCACCTTAAACTGTATGACGGAATGACGAGTACATAACGATGAAGTATTAACCAGTTTAAAAAATTCTTTCCATGTTTTTTCAGATATTGATGTCTGTAAATCCTGTTCCCAGAGATTTTTAATTTTGTCAAAAGGAACATTTCTCGTTTCCAGTAACATACCGTCAATATTAGATGTAAAACCATTATGAAAAGTTTTCAAACTAAAAAATTACATCTAGCAGGTTCTCATCTGATCTTATAGGAAATGTATGTAATTGAGATCTTAAAAATTCTCTGAATTGTAAATATCTAAAATAGTGAGTTTTGTGTAAGCTATATTTCGCTGACAATTGCTGAAATGAAAAAAAAAGTGGGCTCCTCCAACAAACAGTTCACAAAACACTTAATACCCAATCTGTCGCATTCTTTAAAGACTACATCTCTCATGGAGTGTTTAAAAATAGAATAAATGGGATTTGAAAGAGAAAATCTCTTTCCCGTACACTTTAAATTCATTTTAAGCCGATACCTCTGACGGCATATTACGGTATTTTTGCAGGACCAGATATTATGCTGAAGGCATGTGATTTACATATTTTGACCTTTAACACTCTTTTTGCTCGAAGGACGCTTTTGTTTAAATGGAAGGATGTTTTACGTCCTACACATGCTCAATGGCTATGCAACGTTATGTCATGTTTATATTTACAGAAGATTCATGGTTCAATTTAAGAATCTCCTCAATACTTTCAAACATTGTGGGGACCATTTCTCTCTTTTCAAAACCTTCAATTCGTTGTTTAAACTCAGATGTTGGCTAGTATTATTTTTTATTATATGAGAAGGCATTTTACTTTCTTTTCCCCTTATGAACAGCTTCGGTATTGGTAGGGGTTGGATTGATTTTCTAAAAAAAAAGTATAGTTCCATATTACTATTGATCAACACATAAATACGGGGTAATAAGATTGTTATTATGAACAGATATAATGTAATTGGTATTTTTAAATATCTTTTTCGACCTTTTAAATGCGCTTTCTGCTACTCTGTATTCTTCTATGTAGAAACTAATAGAAATATTTGAAATGGACAATAGAGCTCTCTCGCTCTCTCTCTCTCTCTCGCTCTCTCTCTCTCTCTCTCTCTCTCTCTCTCTCTCTCTCTCTCTCTCTCTCTCTCTCTCTCTCTCTCTCTCTCTCTCTCTCTCTCTCTCTCTCTCTCTCTCTATATATATATATATATATATACATACGAGCCGGCTTCTTAGTATTCTTAGAGATGATATATATAATGATCTGGAAAACCAGGGTGTAATTTAGAATAGTCAGCATGGATTTCTGCGTGGAAGGTCATGCTTGACAAATCTTATTGAATTTCTTGAAGAAGTTACGAGAAAGGTTGACGAGGGTAAAGCGGTGGATGTTGTATGTTGTCTGTATGGAGTTCAGTAAGGCCTTCGACAAGGTTCCGCACGGAAGGATCAATCGTTATGTATTAATATTGAACTGGTAAAATCGGTTCAACGTGGCTGTACGGGTGATGCCAGAGCGCAGTGGTGGATAACTGTTTGTGAGTTTGGAGGCAGGTGACTAGTGGTGTGCCTCAGGGATCTGTACTGGGTCCAACGTTGTTTGTCATATACATTAATGATCTGGATGACGGAGTGGTATATCGGATTAGTAAGTATTCAGATGATACTAAGGTAGGTGGAGTTGTGGATAATGAAGTAGGTTTTCAATGCTTGATAAGATATTTAGGCCAGTTAGAAGAGTGGGCTGAACGATGGCAGATGGATTTTTAATGCTGATCAGTGTGAGGTGTTACATTTTGTTAGGAATAATCCAAATAGTACATACATGGTAAATGGAATGCATTGAAGAATGCAGAAGAACAGAATGATCCAGGAATAATCGTGCATAGTTCCTTGAAGCTGGAATCTCATGTGGATAGGGTGGTGAAGAAAGCTTTTGGTATGCTGGCCTTTATAAATCAGAGCATTGAGTACAGGAGTTGGGATGTAATGTTAAAATTGTACAAGGCATTAGTAAGGCCAAATTTGGAGTATTGTGTACAGCTCTGGTCACCGAGTTATAGGAAAGATGTCAACAAAATAGCGAGAATACAGAGAAGATTTATTAGAATTTTACCTGGGTTTCAGCACTTAAGTTACAGGGAAAGGTCGAACAAGTTAGGTTTTTATTCATTGGAGCGTAGGATTTTGAGGAGGGGTCTTGATAGAGGCATTTAAAATCATGAGGGGGATAGATAGAGTTGACGTGGGTAGGCTTTGTTCCATTGAGAGTAGGGGAGATTCAAACAAGAGCACGTGAGTTAAGAGTTAAGGGGCGAAAGTTTAAGGGTAACACGAGGGGGAATTTCTTTACTCAGAGAGCGGTAGCTGTGTGGAACGAGCTTCCACTAGAAATGGTAGAGGCAGGTTCGGTATTGTCATTTAAAGTAAAATTGGATAGTTATATTGACAGGAAATGAATGGAGGGTTATGGGCTGAGTGTGGCCCATTTGGATTAGGTGTGACTAAGCGTTCTGCACAGACTAGAAGGGCCGAGATGGCCTGTTTCCGTGCTGTAGTTGTTGTATGGTTACATGGCATTCCTTCAGCAAATATCAGTTGAATACATTTGATACGGTGCTCCATGCAAGGCTTCAGAAAGTAAAGCGGCATGGGATCCTAAGGGTCATTGCTTTGTGAATTCAGAACTAGCTTGCCCACAGAAGGGGAAGTGTGGTTGCAAACAGGTCATATTCTGAATGGAGGTCGGTGATCTTGGGATCTTGGTGATCGGGTGTATAGGACACACTAAGCCACCACGCCGGTTGACACTGTGGTTAAGTAGGCATACGGTGCATTGTCATTCATCAAACGTGGGGTTGAGTTTCACATTCGAGAGGTAATGTTGCAGCTATATAGGACCCTGATGAGACCACACTTTCAGTACTGTGCTCAGTTCTGGTTGCCTCACTACAGGGAGGATGTGGAAACCGTAGAAAGGGTGCAGCGGATATTTACAAGGATGTGGCCTGGATGAGAGAACATGCCTTTTGACAATAGGTTGAGTGAACTGGGTCTTTACTCCTTAGAGTGACAGGGGCACGAGAGGTGATATGATAGTGTTGTGCAAGATGAAGAGAGGAATTGATCATGTGGAACTACAGAGGCTTTTGTTTCCCCAGAGCGGACATGGTCAGCACAGGAGTTCACAGTCTTCACGTGATTGGAAGTAGTTACAGAGGAGACGTCAAGAGCAGGTTTTGTGCGCAGAGAGTGGTTGAGTGCGTGAAATAGGATGATGGCGACGGTGTTGGAGGCGGACACGATAGGTACTTTTAAGAAGCTCCTGGATAGCTACATGGAACTTAGAGAAATGGAGGGCTATGCCTAACCCTAACTTATTACTAAGGGAAGGACATGATTGGAAGAGCATTGTGGAACAAATGACCTCCATTGTGGTCAGGATATTTTTTATGTATCTATGTGCCCATGCATTGAGGAAAATACCTTCCCAGCGTTCAAGATTTCGGGATCCCTGTAAATTTTCTGTCAGGCAAATGTCATCTCTGCCTCTTTGCTTTTCAAATACTTCCAGCAGGTCTCCTTTCGTACCCATTAACTCCAAGAGAAGCAACACTGAGCACGCACAACCTCTCCTCACAGGGAATGCTCTGCAGTCCGGTCAGCACTCTGATACATTTCATCTGCACTTCGTGTTAAGCTTACACGCCCTTCCTGTACAGAATTGAACAGAACTTCTGGGCTTTATGGCCCTCATAGTGATGAATCCAGTTGTGTCAGGGCAGGATTAATCGGATTTGAGTAGTTTGGTGGAGAGGGCCGCACAGCTGAAATAAATAAATAAGTATATAGTCTCACCTGTTATAGAGAATGAGTTCACGTGATCGGCATCACTTCCATGATCTATCACCGAGGCAAATAGTGCCTGTGAAGCTTGGAACATGCAGATGGATATAAATAATTTAAGCGAATGGACTAGCGCACCGTGGATGGAGTACAAGCTTGGAATATACGAGGTCATCCACTTGGGAAGAACACAGGAAAAAAAAAGTGATAAACGATTGTAGAGTGCTGCCGTGCGGAGGGACTTCGGTTGCATCACAAAAAGGTTGGTTTGCAGGTGCAGCAGGCTATCCAGATGACAAATGGCATATTCGACTTCGTAGTCAAATTAATCGAATTTTCGAACAGGGAGGTCATGCTGCAATTATACAAGATAGTGGTGAGGTGGCGTCCAGGGTACTGTGCATTTCTGGTCCTCTGACTTGCGGAAGGATAAACTGACTTTGTAGGAGGTTGATCTGTTGATTCCATCGAGGAGGTTGTTTGTCTATAACGAGAAATTGAGTCGCCTGGGACTGTACTCGCCGGAATTCAGAAGGATGAGAGAAGCTCAAATAGAAACACATAAAATTATGTAAGGCAGAGATAAGATAGAGAAGGAAAATGTTCCCGCCGGTAAGAGAGACTGGAACCAGACGAAAAAGCCTGAAGATTCTGGGGAAAATAATGTAGGACCGTGATACGTAGAACTGCTTCTCCCAGCGTGTGGGGAATCTGTGGAATGCTCTGCTCAAGCAAGCAGTGGAGGCTACCTCAATTGACATGTTTCAAAGAGCCTGGCACATCGTTTTGCATAGTGGAAAGATACAGTGTTGTAAAAAAAAGGCAGGTAGGCGGCGATGAGTCCGTGGTCAGGTGAACCATGATCATCTTCATTGTCGGAGCAGGCCATACAGAACAGATGGACTATTGCTGCTGCAATTGCTAATAATTTTATGTTCTCATGCTCTCCCATGTTTGCAGGTGAGGGGAGTTGAACTTCTGTCACCGTGATACTTGGTAAGTTAATCAGTTCATTATTCTCTTTAAACTTCCCCTTTGCGGCTGTTTCTTCCGGTGCCAAGGATCAGGATACATTCCACCAGCGATTGATATTACTGCTCAGCAGCAGAAGGCTCAGGATCTGAATTCGGCCATTCGTGCGCCAAGCCCTCTCCGCCATTCCATTACAGCTGATTCATTACCCCTCTCAACCACATTCTGATGCCCACTCCCCGTATCAATTGATGCTTGACGAACCAAGAGCCTATCACTCTCCGCTGCAAAAGGTACCAATCAACTGGACCCCATAGCTGTCTCTAGAGATGAAATTCTACATATTCACCAGCCTCTGCATAAACAAATTTCTACCCTTCTCTGTTCCAAAGGGATGTCTTCCTTTTGTGAAATCTCGTCTTCAGGTGCAGACTCGCTCCATACAGAAATTACCTCACCACCTCCACGATATCTCGGCGTTTCAATATTCGATAGGTTTCAATGAGATTCCCCTCATTGTAATTTCAGAATGTTTCGATCCAAATGTGTGTTAATGATCTTTATTTCTCTCCGCGCAGTGAACGTGGTGACAATCGTCATCCTGTCGCGGGGCAAGTGCGGTCTTTCCAAAGGCGTCACAAGGTACCTGGTTGCCATGGTAGCAGCAGATCAGCTCGTCGTTTTCTCAGATCTGGTATTGAGCAAGATTCCGGTTACTTACATGCCATCGGAGTTTTTCCTCTGGTCAACACGTGTTCCCGTGTGTAATATTCAAGCCTGCATACTATACGCCGCCACGGACTGTTCTGTCTGGTTCACCGTCGCTTTCACCTTTGATCGGTTTGTCGCAATTTGCTTTCAGAACTGGAAACGAAAATACTGCACCGGTGGAGTGTCGGCTTCGGTTCTGGGAACAGTGACTCTGCTGAGCTGCGGAAAGAACATATTCTGGTACTTTTTGCTCGATGGGACATATTCGACGGGAGTTACGTCCACGCTCTGTTGGAGAGGTGTCGCTTTATTTTCCCCATCTCAGGAAACAACGTTTCTACTGGTTCATTCCTTCCTCACCCCAATATTCCCCTTTGTCCTCATTCTGCTGCTCAACTGTTTAACCATCAGACACGTCTTAGTGGCCAGCCGAGCCCGGAGGAGACTCCGTGGTTCGCGCGATGGTGAGACGCACGCCGACCCGGAGATGAAGAACCGCAGGCAATCCCTCCTGCTACTGCTGGTGATGTCGGGGAATTTCATCCTGCTGTGGGCGCTGCTGACGGTGTGTTCCATATGGGACAGCCTGTTGGTTTACATTCACGTGATACCCCCAACTTCTCTGCGGGAGCTGGGCTACATGCTGCAACTGTTAAGCTGCTGCACCAACACGGCCCTTTACGCCGTGGTCCAGGCCAGGTTCAGGGAGCACTTGAACGAAACCGCGAAATCGCTCTTAAGTCTCATGTCAAAGTTCACTCTGCGTTGTCAAGGCCGCATTAATCCTCGGTGACGCTTCTCCCATTCCGCCGCAAAATATCCCATTTCGTCTGCCAGGTTATTATAGGAAAGATGTCCAGAAAAAAAAAGAGAGAGAGAGAGAGAGAGAGAGAGAGAGAGAGAGAGAGAGAGAGAGAGAGAGAGAGAGAGAGAGAGAGAGAGAGAGAGAGAGAGAGAGAGAGAGAGAGAGAAAGGTGGAACAAGTAACAAGTTAGGTCTTTATACTTTGGAGCGTAGAAGGTTGAGGGGGGACTTGATAGAGGTATTTAAAATTATCAGTGGGTAGATAGAGTTGAAGTGGATAAGATTTTTCCACTGAGAGTAGGGGCGATGCAAACAAGGGGACATGAGTTGACAATTCAGGGGCAAATGTTTAGGGGTAACACGAGGGGGATCTTCTTTACTCAGAGGGTAGTAGCTGTGTGGAACCAGCTTCCAGTAGAAGTTGTAGACGCAGGTATGATATTGTCATTTAAAGTAAAATTGCGTAGGTAAATGGACAGGAACGGAATGGAGGGTTATGGGCTGAGTGCAGGTCGGTGGGACTAGGTGAGAGTAAGCGTTCGGCACGGACTGGAAGGGCCGAGATGGCCTGTTTCCGGGCTGTAATTGCTATATAATTATATGATTACTGGGTTATTGTTTATTGATTCCCAAGGAGTGTCTGCGGGAGCTGGGCTACATGCTTCAACTGCTGAGCTGCTGCACCAACACGGCCCTTTACGCCGTGGCCCAGGGCAGGTTCAGGGTGCAGCAAGAGACGATGAAATCGCTCTTAAGTCTCAAGGCAACGTTCACTCGGTGTTGTCAGGACAGCATTAATCGTCGTTGACGCTCCCCCCATACCGCCGCAAAATATCCAATCCCGTCTGGTAGGTTAATTGGTCATTGTAAATTGAAGGGTCGCTGGGGCCGTGAAGCATTTTGCCAGCCAAGGCCGGATCTTTGTGAATCGTCTGTTTTCAGACGGACCTGTTGCTGATCCACAAGGCCGAGCTGCATGGAATAGCATGGATTCAAATGGCCTGGACAGAGAGGGCAGATGTCAGTTGCGAAGCGTCGCCATTCTGCATGTGGGAAGTGTTGAGGATGTTCTGGCGTTTAATTTGGTAAAAAAAAAATGGGATGACTCATAAATATTCTCGTCGGCGCCAAAAAACGTGATGCAGTTCTGGATTTTGAGGGAGCTTGCTAAAAGTGCAGATGGGTTGAAAATGTGGCCATGAAATAAAAAGCTTTGTTAATGTATTACTACGGCTCGGTGTCTGTTGCTTGGAAACGATAGAGAAATACGGGAATAACTTGTAGACAGGTAAGTCTACGACTACGACTCCTCTGCTGTTTGATTCGCTCTGCAAAAATATTTTTAAAAAGTAGACCTTTGTATGCCGCCAGACGGCGGGAGTCGGCAATGCAGAGATTTCAATGTTGTAACTCAGGAATCGCAATTTTATCACAACAGAGAAATAACAGTCCATAGGTAATGTTCGGCAGTGAGTTGTTCCGGGTTTTGTGATATTCATAAGTGACTCGAATGTATACAAATGAGCAGACTATTAATCTTGCAGACGACAGAAATAAAACATTTACTTTGAGACAGACACAAATTGATGGGGGAATCTTCGGGTGGTAATTTCAAATGAACTCTAAAGAGCAAGACCTTCACATGTAGAGTTGTGGGTGCATGGGAGGCACTTCCTGGTGCGGTGGTAGAGGCACAAGGAGGAGTGATCTTAAAGAGAAGCTGAGACAGACATGTGCCTGTGAGGAAAGTGGAAGGATATGCTGACGATGCAAGCATGGAAGATTAGTTAGCGATTATATTTCTAATGTAACCGGTTCAGAACGACTGTGGGACAACGGGACTGTTCTGGTGCTGTAATGTACCAAAGAGGAGAATGAATAACTCATACCTTGGAGACCTTTTTGTTTTCTGTATTAGAAAGGACAAATGGGAACCAAGGAGTGTGAACCTGAGGACACTTGAATGTGGACGAAAGCAAGGAAGGTGGTTTACCAGGGGGGAGAAGACGAGTAAGTGAACTGCACAGAGGAGACGGGAGAGGAACCAGAAAAGCGGATGGAACAGGTGAATATAGTGAGAGGGGGCAATTAAGCTGCTGGTAGAGAATTCGATGTTCAATCACTCAGGTAGGAAACTACCTGGACAGAATATGAGGGTTCCCCTAAATTATCATTCCAGCAGCAAACACCGTGGTCGGGCACTTTGCATAAACGTTAGCATCGGAGTTCTAGGATCACTTCCCGTGTCCTCAGTAAGGACACTCTGCACGTCAGACTCCGTCAATGAGCTCGTTTTCCCCATGAGTCCCTCAACAGTCTAAAGAACTGTCCGGTAGGTTAATTGGTTATTGTAAATTGTCCCCTGATTAGTTTAGGGTTAAATCGTATTCTCAGATTTTTGTTGGCGGCGCTCTGTCTTATAAATATAATAAGTAGTTCAAGAATAATCTCTCAGAATGGGAATGGGAAGATGGAGTAGATTTACAGACCAGGGGTCAGTTCTAACTATTGAGCAGGACGGTGCCGAGAACTTGCAGAAACGTTCCCAGGAAACTCAGTCGCATCTCACCGAAGAGGTGGAGTTCGCACTGCACTGTCAACACCGGGTACAACAGGGGAAACCGGCAGACTGACAGGTGAAGTGTCACCGCAGCAGACAGGAAGGCTTGGGACCCGGAACGGCGGTGCAGGAAACTCTGTGCGGACCGCCGCCGAACTGGTCTCATTCCACCGAGATGCAACACTGAGCGTCATAGGAAGTCATTCCTGCCTGTGGCCATCAAACTTTACAACTCCTCCCTCGGAGTGTCAGACAACCTGCGCCAATAGACTGGTCCTGGACTTATTTCCACTTGACATGATACACTTATTATTATTTAATTATTTATGGTTTTATATTGCTATATTTCTTCACTGTTCTTGGTTGGTGCGGCTGTAACGAAACCCAATTTCCGCTCGGGATCAATAAAGCATGTCTGTCTGTCTGCCTGCCTGTTCACGCCGCTGCAATCTGGAGGGAGCTACAAGGGCGTTATTTTCATAAGGCTTGCTCCACAATCCAAGCAACATCCTTGTAAGTATCCTTTGCCCCATTTCTATCGCTTCCACATCCTCCCTGCAGTGAGGCAACCGGAACTGAGCACAATACTGCAAGTGTGGTCTGACCAGGGTCCTATATAGCTGCAACATTACCTCTTGGCTCTTAAACTCAATCCCACGTTTGATGAAGAACAGCGCATCGTATACCTCCTTCACCATAGGGACAACCTGCGTAGCGGTTTCGAGTGCCCTATGCACCCGAACACCAAGATCCCAAGATCACCGACCTCCATGCAGAATATGACCTGTAGCAACCAAACTTCCCCTTCTGTTGGCACGCCAGTTCTGAATTCTCAAAGCAATGTCCCCTTGGATCCCATGCCGCCTTACTTTCTGAAGCCTTGCATGGAGCACCTTATCAAATGCATTCAACCGATGTTTGCTGAAGAGATACCGATTTGAGAGACCTGCCATTCAATTCGCGTGTCGTTAGAAGACAGGTTTGAATGAAACGCCGGCTTATATATTTTTTTCTTTCCCAATATTTTTATTAGTTTCTACATAGAAGAGCACAGAGTAGAAGAAAGTGTATGTAAAACGTCAACAAATGTTTAAAAGAACGTCTGATAATAAAGAACGTCTAATAATAATATCAATCTCATTATCCCGTATTCATATAAGTTAATCAATAGCAACACTGAACTGTACTAATTTCTTACAGAAAAAAAACAATGTAAACCTTACCAAGACCGAAGCTGTTCATAAGGAGAAAACAGCTTCAAAATACCTTGAAATAAAATAAACATTATTAATAGCCAGCATCTGAGTTTAAAGAACGGATTGAATGTTTAGAAAAAATCAGAACAGGTCCCAACAATGTTTGACAGTCTTGACGAGATTCAGAAATCGAACCACAAATTTTCTCTAAATTCAAAAATAGCATAACGTCGTATAACCATTGAGAATGAGGAGCAGGGAAACAAAAAACATCTTTCCATCTAAACAAAAGCGTCCTCCGAGCTAATAGAGAGCAAAAGGATAAAATGTGTAAATCAGATGCCTTCAGCTTAATATCTTGTCCTGCAACAATACCGAATAGGGCCGTCAGAGGGATAGGCTTAAAACGTAAATGTTAGTTTGACACTTTTTCATAATGGTACAATATCTAATATTTATGGTATGTTACTGGAGGCGAGGAATGTTCCTTTAGACAAACTTAAGAATCTCTGGGATCAGGATTTACAGACATCAAATATCTGAGTAAAATTGGAATGAAATTTTTAAACTGGTCAATACCTCATCGTTATGTGCTCGTCATTCCCTCATACAATTTAAGGTGGTACATAGAGCATATTGTGTCAGATGTAATAATGACGAAGCTTCATTAATTCATATGTTGTGAACGTCCGAATCTTGAAAAGTATTGGCTGACTTATTTTTTCATCGTTAAACAAGAGGAAGAGACGATACACTTCCCAGGAACTGTTACAAAGGCGATTACAGGGTAGTAAACCAGTCGGAAAATCCTCAGAACATATGTGATTCGAAAATCCAACCTCAGTATTTCATAATTTTCAGCAAGGAGTTGATGCGCCCATAAGATATTCTTCGCAATTTCCGCAGCATTCCGCGATGCATCTCGTAGATTACGATCCATTGCTGGAAAAGTCCGGGTCACTGTTTCCGATACAGCCTCTGTTGTTTCACTGTCTGGAGCCCACTGGTCTCTGATAGCGGATCGTGGCAGCTCTCACTAAACCTGTCGTTGTAAGGTTTGCATATTAATAAAACAGGTAACCAGCAGCCACACCTCCGCGGTGACGTCAACAATACCCACGGACACTCCCTTAATTAGGTTCTACGGAATGAGAGGTGCAGTTAACTCTTTATTTGTAGACAGTCAGAGTAGTAATACAACCGCAGATTGGAACTGTATCCAATAATACCAGAGGTCGGCTGTGACACTGACATAAAAACAGTCTGGAAAGGAAGGTACACTCAGCAAATAAAAACTAAAATTAGTAACAATGATGACAGAAACAGATTAATGTTATTATTGCATAGATAACTCTTAACATTATAGTTGGATAGGTAGATAGTAAATACTACCGAGTTAGGTAATTTCGCAATCATAATTGTCAGATAAATAGCTTTGACCAGTGTCCAATCGGGACGTCGAGTGAAATGGGAGGAGAGGACTTCACTAAGCACTGGTATGAAAGGCGACAGCGGGTTCTTACAGTGAAAAGCAGCATTGACCCGCGACCAGGCGGTGTTTGTCGTTGATCCGCGTGAGGAAGTCGACTTAAATGCAGTAGCCGTCATTTGAATGGACGGCCAGCAGGTGATCTTCAGGATTCTGCTCGCCGACGTGGCAGCTCAGAGAGGCTTCAGTCAAAGTAGGCAAAGAAAAGAACATTACTGGGCTAAGATTTTTTCTTCCTTTTCCTTCTTTACGTCTGATCAGATAGGATAACAGAGACGCTAGGCAGGATAGTTGAATGCTCCACTTGCGGGATCTGGGAAGACATAGAGAACTCTAGTAACCCTGACGATGACAACTGCGAGAGCTGCGTTCAGCTGCAGCTTCTGATATTCCGCGTTAAGGAGCTGGAGCTGGAAATGGCTGAGCTCCAGGTCATTCGGGAGGCTGAAGTGGTGTTGGACAGGACATACCGAGAGACAGTTAGACCCAGGACGCAGGACAGAGGAGACTGTGTAACAGTCATGAAGGAGAAATGGCTGAAGGGGCAAGCGCAGAGTTCCCATGTGGCCAGCTCCTGCAACATTTTGGATACCGTCGCGCAGTTTTTTTTTTGGGGGGGGAGGGGAGGAGGGGCAGGAAAATAACCTAACAGTGTTCAGTCACAGTGGACGGGTCTCAGATTCTTAGCTTGCCTCTGTGACTCCGAAGGAAAGTGGTCGTTGAGCGGTGTCTTTGTGTGTGGTGTGCTGGTGGGAGGCGCGGCAGAGCCCATACCTCACGGGTGAGAATCAATGTTGCGACTAGAGAGGGTGAGTGAAATTCTCGATTCTAGTACAAAGGACGTATTTTAGAAGTGTATTAACTGTTTTAATCGCGGGCGTGTGAGTGATAACGTTCCTGCAGCTCCTTCCAGATTGCAACAGCGTGAAGAGATCATGGCCTGGGTGGTGGGGATCCCTGATGATGGATTTTGCTTTCCTGCTACTGAGTTCCCTGTAGATGTAGTCAATAATGAGGAGGGTTTTACCCGTGATCGATTGGGCTACATTCAGTTATATATATATAATCTTAACAGCCGGTTAAGATTAACCGGAAGATTAACCGGATTAACAGGAAGCCATACACTGTTTGTATTACCACGACTGTAGTACGGTTTGCGCTCCCGATCCAGCTGCTTTAAATGAATCCCCACTCATCTCCATCCTGGCGCTGAACCCTGCAAGCCGGACCTGTGCTCCGCCGGCCCTCACAGAGCCTCCGGCACCGACGCTCAGGGTCCCAAACCGGCCTTTCTGTTGAAGTGACACTTCACCTGCCAGTCTGCCGGTTTCGCCTGCTGTACCCGGTGTTGCCAGTGCAGTGTAGACTCCACCTCTTCGGTGAAAAGCGAATGAGTTTCGGAGAACTTTTCTGCTAGTCCTTCGCAGAAATGGAGAACTTCTCTTACACCTCCCTGCGCAATAGATAAAACTGCCCCCTGGAATGTGAATCTACGCCATCTTCCCATTCCCATTCTGTGAGTCTTTGCCGTTAGAATAATATTTCTAGGGGACAGCTCATATGCTGTCTAGATAGTTTTCTACCAGAGGGTGTGGACATTTCTCCAGTACCAGCTGATTTGTCCCCGCTCACTACATTCTCTTGCTCCATCCGCTTTTCTGGTTCCTCTCTCGTCTCCCCTGTTCAGTTGATTTACCCATCTTTCTCCACCTGGTGAACCTCCTTCTTTGCTTTCGTACATGAAATAATACAAACAGCGTACGGTTAAAGAGATCATATTTATGGATCTTAACTTAAGGTGTTCTAACGAGGATCAAAAACAAGAAAGCCTGCTCTAATTAAATTGTCAAGTGAGCTCCAGTTGTACCGATCATGTACTGTCCCGTTTCTCCTGGGCTCTCGGTCAACGTGAAAGGAAACGCCACTTTCCGGATGTCGCTCGCAATCCATGTCGAACACCAGCAGATTGTATCCTACGATCGTTTCTAACGGCTTCTCTTGCTCATCCCCCACCTAAACAAAACAAAATAAAATAAAGAAACCCAAAGCCATCCTTATTGTCCCTCACCAAGTAAAGTTGTCCCTAATTCTACCATCCATAATTTGATCGCCCGCATTCCTTATTATCAATTGTAATCCAAAGAGGTTGCCAGCAGAACAAACTGCTCTGACCGAACTGCTGAATGAAATACATAAAACATAACAGTAAAAAAAATATATAAAGCAGGATGTGACATTACTTTGATAACCATTGTGCATTGAACTTTGAACTTTGAACGGAATCACACGCAAAATGCTGTGAGAACACAGCAGGTCAGACAGCATCTGTGAAAATGAAAAAGCACTCGAGGTGTCGGGCCGAGGCCATTTCATTAGGACCTGACAGCAGCAATGCACTTTTCCTCTCTACATAAGTTTCCATCAGTTCTCTGATCATCTAAGCAACGTGATACTGAGACTAAGCAAGCATTGGTTAAAAAAAAAATGTCCATAACTCTCACCGATTTAAGACCACAGAAACTTAAGACCATAATATGTAGGAATACAATTGGGCCTCTTGGCCCATCGTTTCTGCTTAATCACGGCTGATCTTTTACTTGCCTCCCTCACCGCCATTCCGCGGCCTTCTTATCCAATCAACAACCAATAAATCTCTGCCTTAAAGAAATCCAAGGAATGAGCTTCCTGTAGAAGTAGTAGAGGCCAGTTCAGTTGTGTCATTTAAGGTAAAATTCGATAGGTATATGGACAAGAAAGGAGTGGAGGGTTATGGGCTGAGTGCGGGTAGGTGAGACTAGGTGAGATTAAGAGTTCGGCATGGACTAGGAGGGCCGGAATGGCCTGTTTCCGTGCTGTGATTGTTATATGGTTATATGGTTAACCTGGCCTCCCCAGCCGAATGTGCTAACAGATTCCCCAAAATTCACAACCCTCCGCTTCTCTGTTTCAAATGATCGGCTGTCTATTCTGAGGCTCTGCCCTCTTGTCTCGGGCACCGCAACTATCGGAAACTTTCTTTCTACAACAACTCTGCCTTGGCCTTTCAACATTCGAAAGGTTGAAATGTGATCTCACCTCACCCTTCTGAGATTCCAGCCAGTACAGACCCAGAGCACTCAAACAGAACTAACATGATAACTCTTCCATTCCTGGAATCAGGTTTGTGAACAGTTTTCGGATCATCATCTGACAAAGACATGTTGGTATTGAAGAGGACCCAGAGGAGGTTCACAAACCTGATTCCAGGAATGGAAGAGGCTTCAGCGATGAGTTGTAAATCTGCAGCATCCCATCACTGTACCTGTTATATAGAGTTCTTGAAATAAGTCAAGTCAAGTGAAGTCACTTTTTATAAATGATAAATAGATGATAACATTGAAGTTTCCTTCCTTACATCAGCATCGCATCCGGGAGTTCCTAATGACCTTCCAATTCCTCCGATACAACGTGTATTCTTGAACATTCAGATCCGAAATACGACCAGACTTCAGCCACGATTCAGTGATGGCCTCAACACCCTACAATCTAACAGTCTGCAGCGATTAGGTAGGTTTGCCTGTGTTAATTGCGAAAAGGAAGTATGTGCGTGAGGACGGTTTTCTGAGCTTGTTGTCAGATGTAGGAGTTCCCAAAGCCTCACAGTCTCCCGGATGGCTATATCAGGACCCGGTGTGTCGAGTACAGCTCGATGACATTCGTATGGTCAGGGAGAGCGAGGGGATGACAGAAACCAGTTATAGGTAGGTGGTCACACCGGGGCCACGGGAGACACACTAGTGGGTCACAGTCAGGAGAGGGGAGGTGAAAAGTCAGGTATTACGCGACCTCTTGACAAAAGGTAATCCAGTTTGAGTACTGCTGGTGGGAAAGCCTATCTGTGGGAAGTAATACCGGCCGTGCCTCTGGCATAGGACCCGGCCCTGTGGCTCAGAAGGGTAGGGAAAGGAAGGGGGTAGTACTGATAGGAGGTAATACTGTTAGGGAGACAGGCAGGCGATTCTGTGGACGCAGGAAGGACACTCGGATGGCAGATTGGCTCGCAGGTGCAAGGTCCGAGATGTGTGAGATCATGTACAAGATATCCTGCAGTGGGAGGGAGAACCGCCAGAGGTCGTGGCACATATTGATACGAATGACATTAGTCGGAAAAGGGAAGAGGTCTTGAAAAAAGAATACAGGGACTCAGGAAGGAAGTTGAGAAGCAGGACCGCAAAGGTAGCAATCTTGCGATTACCTACTGTGGCACACGACAGTGACTATATGAAGGGAATGAGGTGGAGGATAAACGCATGGCTGAGTGTTTAGAGCAGGGGACTGGAATTCAGATTTCTGGATCATTGGGACTTCTTTTGGAGCAGGTGTGACCTGGACAAAAATGAAGGGTTGCACTTGAATCCCAGGGGGACCAATAACATGGCGTGGAGGTTTGATAAGGCTACTGGGGAGAGTTTCAACTAGAATTGTTGGGGGTGGGGATCGGAACTGAACTGAAGAGACTGCAGAAGAAGAGGTTGGCTCACAAATAGAGAAACCTGGTAGACTGTGCGTGAGAGAGGACGGAGAGGTGACGGTGAAGGGACGCGCTCACACAGACGGTTTGAGAAGTTTCTATTTTAGCTCAAGGAGTATTGTGAACAAAGCGGATGAGCTTAGAGCGTGTATTAGTACTTGGAGCCTTGATAGGGTGGCCATTAGAGGGACTTGGATGGCTCAGAAACAGGGAAGGAGGCAAAAGAGGAGGGGCGTGGTACTGTCGATCATAGTGAGTGTCATGGCTGCAGAAACGTTGGGCGTCATGGTGGAATTGTCTACGGAGTCTCTGTTGTTGGAGCTTAGGAGCAGTAGGGGTCAATAACTTTTCTGGATGTTTGTACAGGCCGCCGAATAGCAACAGGGAATTCGAGGCGCAGACAGGGAAAAAGATCCTGGAAAGATGTAATAATAGCAGAGGTGTCGCGATTGGAGAATTTATTTTCCCTAATATCCGTTGACATCTCCCCAGAGCAAGGGTTAAATTGGGTGGAGTTTGTTACGTGTGTTCATGAAGGTTTCTTGATAAAGCATGTATATAAATCTACAAGAGGGGAGACTGTACTTGGTTTGGTATTGCGAAATGAACCTGGCCGGGTATCAGATCTCACAGTGGCAGAGCATTTTGAAATAGTGATCATAATTGTATCTCCTTTGCAATAGCATTGGAGAAAGTTAGGAAAAGACAAGTCAGAAATGCTGTTAATTGGAGTAAGAGGGGTTGTGAGGCTATCAGGGAGAAAATCGGACCACAACAATAGGAAGTGCATCCCATGTACCCACTGCTCTCTGTGGCAACGTCTTGTCCTTCAGAGTACATTTGAAACTACCGCATGAAAATGCCCAGCACTTTGTACCTGCCTGCAAATAAACGTTTTTATTTGTGTCATCTGGAAGATTATTTATCAGTCTATTTGCAATCATCCGAGTCAGTTATATACATCACAAACCCCGGGAAGACTCACTGTCAGAAATTAACTATGGACTGTTCTTTATGCGTTGTGATGATAATGCGATTCCTGGGTGACAACAAAAAATTCCTGCATCAGAATCTGCCACCTGCTGGCGGTATACAAATCTACGGTTGTATTTTTGCAAATGAGTGAATTAAACAACAGTTACCGAATTACCTGTCCACGAACAGGTGTTTCGACTTCTATATACCCCCTGGGTTAATTTGTTTAGTGATCTGTCACTTGAAAACGCCGAGGGAATGAGACTGACTTTTAGATCCGTTACATACCATCATAAGACTGTAGCTCTTTCCACTTAAGCTTGAATACGTTTGGGAATTTTAATTTGTTATACACAAATATATGCATAATACTGCAACCTCTTGTTTTACCTCTTTTACGTTACTATATTACGTAGTAATTAATAAAATAGTGATTGTCAACAACAAAAGCAGACTCCAGGTGTGTTCTATTGCTGCTGAAACTTTTACAGTGTTGCTGCACGTAAGATGTACTTTCCCCAGGGTTGCGTGTACGTAACACTACAAAGCTGAACATTCTTCTAATACCTCAGCATAAACCGACTTTTGTTCTCTCAGTTTTCTCTAATTTCCGAAAAAAAATTTCCTATTTATAAAAATAAATATTTATACAAATATTTCCCTATCGTTCGAGACCGAACTGTGACAAATTTGTCATTTCTCCGGCCACATTTCTAACTGGACTTTTACCAAGCTGCCTCAACATCGACAGCTCCAACACGTCCTCAGGAGTATTTATGACTCACTCCGATTTTCATCCAAGTCAGACGCCAGAACCTTTCTAACAATTGTCACATGCGGAAAGGCTGCCTTTCACCACTGCCCTCTGTATTCTATTTGAAGCCATGTTCTCCAATGCATCCCGGTCTCATATCTCAGCCTAACTGAACGGGTCGTTCTCAAAACGCTTACTTCCATTCGAATCCCAACATTCGGGCCTTAACTGGCGCAATCCTTCACGGTCTGAGCGACCCTGCTAATAGAACAATTTACAATGACCGATTAACTTTTCAACTCACAGGTGTTTGGTCTATGGGAGGAATCAGGAGTACGCCGTGGACACCCAGGTGGACACGGTATATAGGCACAGGCGGGAAATGAGTAGAACGGCGGATAATCAACTGGAGAAGGTGAAAGGCCAAGCTACGAAGGAATCAATCAATAAATAGACATCATGTGTCCTTTCCTCCCCAATCACCATTCTCACATACCCAATATACTGAGCACAGGTCCACAGACAGGACAACGACTACAAGTCAAGTCGTCTTGTCAAGTCACCCTTTATTGTCATTTCGACCATTACTGCTCGTACAGCACATAGTAAAAACGATACAACGTTTTTCAGGACCATGATGCTTCACGAAACAGGACAAAAACTGCACAGTGTGATAGTATTGCAGATGCTGCTCCCTATCCGGACTGACTGAGCTCTGCCAGTTGGGAAGGCTGTAATCCAGTTGCAGAGGGAGGTGTTCAGGACCGGTAGGATAAGCTTTCCAATCAGTTTCTGAGGGATGATTGTGTTGAATTCTGAATTGAAGTCTATGAATAGCATTCGAAAGTACGTGTTTTTTTGTGTCCAGGTGGGTTGGGGCCAGGTGCAGGGTGTCCAAGAATTTCTTTTATTTCCCAGAGGCTTTGCGATGGGGATTGCCGCTAGGGTCGCACGTTTAGATGATTCGTTTTACGAGTGAGAGTTATTAACTTATGTTCTAGGTGGCAGACAGATCTCCAAAGGAATCCGCTGCAAGCGGGGACTTTGTCTGTTCACAGTAACGGAACTTCCTGAGCGGCTCAAAGATAGGCGCTCTTGGAACCAATAGACCTCACCAGAGGAAGGAGATGGAGCTACATCGGGCGAACCTGAGCAGGCATTCGGACCGCACGGAATACAGGCAGGGCACCACATTCGTGTTTCGATGGTGAGGTCAAGGCTTCACATGCAAACAAGGGTACAGTCACCTACTGGTGGAACTGAAGGAGACATTACCGGGAACGCGTGAAGAAAGAAAACTGGGGGGAGCTGAATGGAGGGAGACTGGGACTATCCCTGAATCTGTTGGTGCATGGAGGTGCTGAGGGCGGGAGCTATTCAGGCACGTCCACAGCCCCAATGGAACTGCCTATGTCACTGACGAAATGGGAGATTTTGGGCCGTCACTCAGCATTAATGCTCTCCTGACAACGACGAGAGAACTTTGTCATTAGACGGAAGGGAAATTTCACCGTCTCCTTGAACTGCAGCCTGAACCTTGTCTGGGCCACGGCGTAAAGGGCCGTGTTTGTGCAGCAGCTCAGCAGTTGAAAAATGTAGCCCAGTTCCAACAGAGTACTCGGGGGATCAGATTTAAAATAAATATACAGACTATCCCATACGGAATACACCGTCAGCAGCCCCCACAGGAGGATGAAATTCCCCGACATCACCAGCAGTAACAGGAGGGATTGCCTGCGGTTCTTCATCTCCGGGTCGGCGGGCGTCTCGCCACCGCGCGAACCATGGAGTCTCCTCCGGGCTCGGCTGGCCAGTAAGACGTGCCTGATGGTTAAACTGTTGAGCAGGAGAATCAGAATAAAGGGTAATATTGGGGTAAGGAAGAAATGAATCACTTCAAATGTCATAAACTGAAGTGCGGAAAAGAAACGGCGAATCTCCAAACAGAGCAAGGACAGAATAAATACCGAATATTTCCCATCGAGCATAAAGTACCAGAAAATGTTCTTTACGCAGCTCAGCAGAGTCACTGTCCCCAGAACCAGAGCCGCCGCTCTCCCGGTGCAGTAATTTAGTTTCAGCTGCTGAAAACAAATGGCAACAAATCGATCAAAGGTGAAAGCGACAGTGAACCAGACAGAACAGTCCATAGCAGCGTAGAGTATGACGGCGTGAATATTACACACGCGAATATGAAAACTCCAGTAGAAAACTTCCCATGGCATGTAAAGCAACGGAATCTTGTTTAATACCAGATCGAAGAGAAGGACGAGTTGATCCGCTGCTACCATGGCAACCAGGTACCTTGTGACGCCTTTGGAGAGACCGCACTTTCCCCGCGACAGGATGGCGATTGTCACCACGTTCACTGTCCGGAGGTAAATAAAGAACATTAACAGACATACGGAATGAAATATTCTCTGAAATCAACTGTTTTAGTCGATAGTATTTCAAAGTGCAGAGATGGACATGAAATCGATGTATCTACTAAAGAGATAATCGGATCCATTATTAAATGTGTAGTGTGTGTACTGTACCTGAGAATTGCAGGAGAATGAGGGGAATCTCATTGAAACCTATCGAATGTTGAAAGGCCGACATATCGTGGACGTGGAGAGGATAGCTACTGTAGCGGTGGAGTCTGAAACTAGAAGATGAGGATTTACAAGTCATCACTTTAGAACAGACGTGGATATAAATCTGTTTCGACCGTGGCTGGTGAAAATGTTCAATTCCTCGCCACAGACGGCTATGGGAGTCAGTTTATTGGGGTCAGAATGTGGTTGAGAGGGATGATAAATCAACTCCCGAGCCCTATGAGCCAAGGAATGCTATCGAACTATCTAGAATATATTCTAAACTTTGCTGTCAGGAGAAAGAGCTGAAAACGGGATGTGATAATGAACTGGATACTGATTAAATGCCAAGTATCACGGCGCCAGAATTTCAAATTCCTTAAACAGTAAACATGAGCGAACATTAGAGCAGAAGAGCTGAAAAAAGTAGTAGCTGAAATCGTCCATCTGTTCGTACTGGAATGCTCCGCCATTGAAGATGATTATGGTTGAGCTGACTATGGACATATATCCATCGGCCTGCTTTTTTTTTCCTCCAAAGCCCTTAATGCCCTTACTACGCAAAAATCTACCCAAACTTCTCTGAAGTATATTTACTGAAGTAGAATCCACTTCCTCATTGGACAGAGAATTGCACAGTTTGACCACTCTTTGGGAAAAGCAGTGCCTCCAGATCTCCGTCCTAAATTCAATCCTTTCCTAAATTCTCCTTCAAAACTTTCCTGTCCCTGTTTTATTTAACCCTTTCCTTTTTTTTATATAAAGATCGTCTGTGATACTTCTGAATTCCAGTGTCTGCAGTCGCACCCGAAACAATCTTTCCTTATAGACTCGTCACCTCATGTCTAGAATCAAAGAATCAAGATGGGGAAACGATGACAAGGCCAGTAAATCCCTTCTCAAGGCAGCTTACCAGACCTGTACGCAATATTCCAGCTGCCGCCTAAACAGTACCTCGTGTATTTGCAGCATAACCACCATGCTCATAAATTCACCCCTCCAGCAATGAAAGCCAATAACCTATTTGCCTCCTTGTTAGCCTGCTGCTGCTGCAAACCTACATTTTGTGATTGAAGAACAAACACTCTAAACTGCCTCCACACGGCAGCATACTGCAATCGTTTACCAGTTAATAATATTCTGTTCTTCCATTTGTCGCTTCAACAATCGATATCCGTCTGCAGGCTCCAGGATTGCACTGCACTATTTGTGTAGGCGGAAGATCATGGTAGTAATGAAACCCACGTGACTTCATTCTCTTTTACCGGTGGGGCTTTAGGTATTTATTTCATTTTTTATTCATTCATTCCAGCGATGTCGTCCCCTCCAACAAATTTCGAGGTAGCTGAATTATCCTACCATGTCCTAATTCGACTGTAGAACATAAAGTAACGGAAGCATGCGTATTTTACACAGAGGGTGCAGATGTAATTTTACAGAATACTGCCTAGACTGGAGGGCACTCACTGTGAGTAGAGGTTCTGAGAGCTAAAACATGCTTGGATGCGAGTGTAGGTGCATGAGAGGTCACTTGGTGGCAGTGCTTGAGATATGAAGAGACACGGATAACATTTGCCTGAAAGAGAAGTAACCGGGTCGCTGACAGCTCCAAAGCTGGAGAGAGAACGTCCGTAATTCACTCAGCCGGTGTTGCTGAAGCGGTACCGGTTTGAGAGACCTGCCATGCAATTAGCGAGTCGATAGAAGACAAGAATGAAAGAGAAGCTGTTTGATATTTTTCAACTTTAATCACGAGGAAGGGACGAGACACTTACCTGGGACAGCTACAATGGCGAGTACAGGATAGTAAACCATTTTGACGGTCTCAAGTGCCGGATGGATTTGAATGCCCAACGGTACCATTTTAGAATTTTTATCCAGATATGGATATCCCCAGAAAATATTCCTTACAGATCCCGAAGCGTTCCGCGATGCATTTTGCAGATTCATTGCTGGAATACTACAGATTCTCCTGTTCCCGATCCAGCCTCTGCGCACTCTACCTGGAGCCCGCTGGTCTCCGATAGCGCAGAGTGACGGCTCTGATTGAGACTGGCGTTGAGATGCAGACATATTAATAGAACAGGGAACCAACAGCCACACCTCCGCGGTGACGTCATCAATCCCCACGGACACTCCCTGCATAAAGTTCTACGGAATGACAGGTGAAGTTAACCATTTGCTTGCAGACACTCAGAGAAGCGATACAAAAGCAGATTGTATGTGTATCTGATAATCCGAGGAGTCGGCTCTCCACGGATGCGTCCCCTGTCTATAAATTGGCACAAAATTGACAATCTTATTGACACAGGGCTAGACATTGCTATACAAGTCAGGAAAGGAAGGTACACGTAGCAAATCAAAAAAAAGAAAGAAAGAAACAAACAATAATGATGATATAAACAGATTAAAAAATGAATATTGCTCAGATAGTTCTTAAAAAGTAGAGTTGCATAGGTTGATTGACAATGATATCGAGTTAGATTATTCCAAAATAATGATTTTCGGATAAAAAAAAAACTTCGAATCACCGGCCAATCTGGACATCTGGTGATTTCGGAGTCAGCACGGGTATAAGAAGCGACAGCGGATCGTAACTGTGAAAAAGCGCTTTGACCAGCGTCCAGGCGGCGTTTGCGGTTGATCAGCAGGAGTAAGGCAGGGTCAAATGCAGCAGCCATCGTCTGAATGGGCGGTCAAACAGGTCATCTTCAGGATTCTGCTTAGTGAGGCGTCATCTTAGTGAAACTACAGTCAAAGAAGGCAAAGAAAAGGAAAAAATAAACCAAAAGCAAAAATCAAAAGACACTTGACAGAGTCTTATTTTCATTCCCTTCTTTATATCTGAACAGATAGGGTAACAGAGATGTCAGGCAGGATAGTTGAATGCTCCTCTTGCGGGATCTCGGAAGACATAGAGAACTCCGATAAACCTGACGACGACGGCTGCGAGAGCTGCGTTCAGCTGGATCTGCTGACAATCCGCGTTGATGAGCTGGGGTGGAACTGGACGAGTTCCAGATCGTTCGGGAGGCTAAAGTGGTGATGGAAAAGACATTTCGAGAGGGAGTTACACCCAGGACGCAGGCAACAGGAGACTGTTTGACAGTCAAGAGGGAGAAATGGCTGAAGGGGCCAGGGCAGAGTTCCCATGTGGCCATCTCCTGCAACATATGGGATACCGTCGCTGATTTTCGGGGCGGGATATTCACCTAACAGTGTTCAGTCGCAGTGTTGGACTCACATGCCCTTAGATTGTGTCTGTGACACAGAATGGAAGTTGGCGTTGAGTGGTGTTCTTGAGTGTATGTTGGTGTGGGGGCAGAGTGAAAGTCACTCTGTAGTGATAGGATATTCGTTAGTGGTGCGGACAGGGAGATCTACGGCGACAACGTTAGCGATATCTCAGATCGAGTCCACCGTATTCTGAAATGGGTGTGTGAGCAGGTAGAAATCGTTGGCCATTGAGTTACCAATGACATGGGTACTATGAGTGACGAAGCACTGTACTGCCAGTTCCGGGAGTTAACATTTAAGTTAAATGGCAGGGCCCTCCCGGATATGCTGCCCGTGCAACGTGATTATGAGGCCGGAAGCAGGACGAATATACAGATTAATAGCTGGCTAAAGATTTTCTTTAATATCCAATTTCTCTGGAAATGGTTGCAAACATTGCATTTGTCTTCCCCACCGTTCCGCATGTATTCCGACAGGGAATCTTCCCAAAAGGCTCTGCACCTCTGCTTGTCTCAATGTTCTCATCATTGTTAAGATTGTCCAGGCCGATAGAGAGTATACCATTTGTACATGGCGAAGGAGCTGTTTTTATATACCAGTCCTCTGAAAATGGATTGGAACATGCATTTGGCTCCCTCACCACTGACTCAATCTGCAGTTTTCCTGTGTAATTGCAACTCTGATTTTTCAATGCAAAAGTTCTTCCCATTTACGAAATACTCCACGCCTTTATTCCCTCTGCCAAAGAGTAAGACTCGGCACTTACCTACATTATTTTCCTTCATAATTCTTTGCCTCTTCTCCGGTCTGTCTAGTTCCTTCTGCAAGCACCTTGCTTCCTCAACACTACCTGCCCTTCCATCTACCTTCACATGGGTCTCAAACCCTGTCACATAACAATCAAATCCTTCATCCTAATCATTGACGTACATGATAAGAAGCGGTCCCAACACCGATTGCTTCGGAACTGCACTGATCACCACATGTAATGTTTATGGACAACTCCAGAAGGCCACAATGTTAAACACCACCTGGATAGTTTGAAAGATCTCAGCGAATGAGAAATGAGAAATGAGCGTGATTGGCTGTGTCCGGACCTGAGGTTTCAACAGTTGCTGCGAAACAGAAAAGGTACAGAAAATTACTATCAATACAAGTGTCAAATTTCAACAAATCATATGACTGCCGAGCAGTAACTACAGATCGGACAATCCATAAGAACCGTCCGAATATCGTAACACGGGACAGACAAAGAACAACAACGTATTCGATAGATAGTCATTGCAAGCACACAAAAAGTCAAGAAATCAATGTTTTAAAATACCACAATATGCTGAATTAGCCGTTACGTACAATTCATAATCTATACCACATTATGAGCCGGGTCGTTTGATCCGGTCTAAGAAACCCCTAATAACAAGTGTCTAACCAATTTTTAAACCACACATCTTTTTAGAATATATGAATAGCCGACCTGACATCAATAAATGGGTGATTAATCCTTAATTAATGTTTTAGAGAGCAGGGAAAGTGTATTTTTTAGAGAAAAAAATCGTTTCTTGCAAAAAAGCATCTAGTGTCACACAATATCATGTCCTATTTTACCTAAGGCATGAAAACGTAACGGCCACAATGATTTAATTATATTTGTTGAAACTGAAAATGGCGAGAACATGCTGCAACTGTGGAATTTATGATATAAACATTTATAACCATTACAACCATCAAACACTGCCCTTACTGCTATATCATAAAATATCCTCATAACCACGATGTAATCATAAATATTAACTATTAATTAAACATTAACTAACATTTAACCAACACACAAGCCAAACAGAAATAATAACAATTGCTATTTGCAAACTATACTTCGCATTCAAAGGAGTGGTCGGATACCTTGCGTGTGTGACCCTTGCATATGTGTTACCCACATTTGCAGCAAGCTGTCCCTGTTTTACAGTCCTTTTTTTGCCGAGCAGAATTTGTATCTCTTTCTCTCCTGCCCCCTGTGTTCGCTTCTTGTGGGACTTGTTGTTGATCAGGGCCGTGTTCAGATCGCGGCACTGCCCTGAGCACTGCTGCTGAGACTACTCGTCGGGGAAGATGGTGTCGCCTTTGCGTAAAAGGAGTCTGAACAAAATCTTGCAGAAATAACCTCCTACTTTTCCTCCTGCTTGCCCTCCAGGTAGGGTTCAGCGCACTCCATATGACAAAGGCATTGTAGGTCGATATGTCAATGATGTTATGGATTATGGCGAGAGACAAGCGTGCTGTTCCCCTGTAGCAGCTGTACGTTCCTGTTACTTTGTCAACGTTGTCCACTCCTCCTTTGTTGGCATTGTGGTCAAGGATGATGGCTGGTTTTCTGCCCTCCTGAGCGCTGTCCTCTGCAACCTCATGTAATGTGCTCATGAGGATGACATTCTTGTTAATCTTTTGCATATACAAGACAACTGTGGTGTCATGGGTGAAAGCAAACTTGGAAGACAAGACGTCTCTCCCCCATATTGCCACCACCCCGGGTGGCATCACAGGATTGTTCGCCTCCCGGTGCCCACCATTGTGATTTTATTTTTCAGGAGCGCCTGACCAAGCTCCTGAGATGTGAAGAAGTCGTCACACGTCACATTGTCTCCTCTTAGCCCTTCTATCATCTCTAACACGACCCGCATGCCTTATATTCTCTCCGGGGCTCACCCAGCTGGCTCCCCATTACACACGTGTATATTCTAAAAAACAATAAATTTCTGCCTTAAATAAACCCACGGACACAGCTTTCACAGCTGAATGTGATGTCAGATTCCCCAAATTCAACACCTCTGGCGACAGAAATGACGCCTCTGACGCCTCCATATTCTGAGTCTAAGTCCTCTTCTCTCAGACACCCAAACCTTGGGTAGCATCCTTTCAGGTGTATAACTCCCATTCTGCTATCTCCCTCCTGTCCTAAAAAGCGAAGTGGCACTTTCAATTTTTCTGTCACCTGGCACCATGACACAGTTCAATGATTTCAGAAAGATCAGTGCTAATGCTCCACAATCTCTACCGCTCAGTCTTTAAGAAGCATGATGTGGTGTTTATCTGGTCCGGTGAACAATGTACCCTGTGGTCCTTCAGATTTTTGGGCACATTCATCTCTTGTGAGAATAACCGCACCCACTCCTGTTCCTTCACAGACTACAACATCATACAAACTGATGGTATCTTCCACAGTGACGATCGCTGCAACTTGTTAATTTCTTTCATTTGTCATTATTATTACTCCTGCCTCATGGATCTAGTGGTACTATATCCATTCTTATTTCTGTTTGATTTTTGAGCTTGAAAACGATTTTTCTACACACGCTTTGATATTTTTTCACTATCTTGCTTTCATATTTCATCCACAAGTTTTCCCATTACGCTGTTTCCCAGCTGTTTTTGCTTTGTTATATGCCTTCCTTTTGCTTTTACGTTTTGCCACGATTGTGCTACTTAGTTATTTGAGTATTTTTGGTTATTAGAAAGAATATATTCTGCACTTTCCTCTTATTATCCAGAAACTCACCCTGCAGACAATCCGGACAGCGTCTCGATCAATTTTTATTTGTTCAAGACCTTTCTCATAACACTGTAATTATCATTTACGCCACTGAAGTTCTGCTACTTCGGACTTTAATGTTCCGTATCATATTTATAATTGAACTCAAATGTATTTTAACATTTTAATGACTGCTTAAAGTTCGTTTACCTTAAGCTCTCTAGTCATTTCCGAGTTATTTCTTAACACACAATCCACTGTAGCTGATCCACACGTCGGCTTAAGGACACACTGTAAGAACAAACCAACCCAATCGAGTTGCATGTAGAACAATCCCATGGTTATCATAGCATCGACCTTTATGCACATATTTTTCCCGTTGAAATCTGTGGTCTGTATTCCAGCTACTGTCGGGAGGCCTGTATATACCTCCAATGAGGATCCTTTTACACTGTCAGTTTCTTAACACCACCCACAGTGATTCCACAGCTTACGGTCATATGTCACATCTTTTTACCGAGCTGATGCCATTCTTCACCTGCAGAAACAAGCCATCCAATCTACAGACCTTCCAATTCCTCCGATACATCCTGTAGCCTTGGACATTCAAATCCGAAATGCGACCAACATTCAGCACGGTTCAGTGATGGCCGCAGCATCCTACAATCTGACAGTCTGCAACGGTGATGTAGGTTTGACGGTGATAGTTGAGGAACGGATGTATGAGTCTGAGGCCGGTTGTCTGTGCTCGGTGTCAGATGTGGGAGGCCTTGGAGTCTCCCATCCTCCCAGACGGCCATATCTGGACCCGGTGTGTCGAGCTACTGCTCGCTGACCTTCGTATGGTCGGGGAGAGCGAAGAGGCCAAATGAAGGATTTATAGGGGGGTGGTCACACGGGGACAACAATCAGGAGAGGGAAGGGGAAGTGTAAGGTACTAGAGAGTACTCTTTTTGTGGAACAACTTGACAATAAGTGACGGGGTCTCTATATTTAGGGGGACGTACAGGCGATTCTGTTGACGCAGGGAGCAAACTCGGATGATAGTTTGCCTCCCAGGTGTCAGGGTCCGGGATGTTTGAGATCGAGTCCATAATATCCTGCATTGCGAGGGAGAACAGCCGGAGGTCGTGGTACATATTGATACCAATGACATTGGTAGGAAAAGGGGAGAGGTCCAGGAAAAAAAAGACTATAGTTAGTCGGAAAGTAAGTTGAGTCACGACCGCAAAGGTAGTAACTTCCGGATAATTATTGACTGTGCCACGCGACAGCGAGAATAGGAATACAGTGTGGTGGAGGATATATGCGTGGCTGAGGGATTGGATCAGGGGACAGGGATTCAGATTTCTGGATCATTGGGACCTCTTTTGGGCCAGGTGTGACCTGTACAAAAGGACGGGTTGCAGTTGAATCCCGGAGGGTCCAATATCCTGGCGGGGAGGTTTGCCATTCTCCTGCTGGGGAGAGTTCAAACTGGAATTGTTGGGGGGTGGACACCGAACTTAAGAGAATGAAGAAGAGGAGGATTGCACACAAATAGAGAAAGCTTATCCACAGTAAGAGATGGAGGGTAGACATGTGAAAGAGAAGGGACGTTCTCAGGCCGACGTTTTGAGATGTGTCTATTTTAACGCAAGGAGTATTGTGACCAAATCGTATGAGCTTAGACCGTGGATCAGCACATGGAGCTGTGTTGTGGTCGCCTTTACAGGGACTACAGGGCATCAAAGGTTATTGTGAGAAGGCGGGTGAATGGGACTAAAGGAGAGATTGGATCAGCTCATGATGAAATGGCGGAGCAGACTCAATGGGCAGAATGGCCGACTTTTGCTCCTTTGTCTTTTGGTCTTATGATGTAGTGGCCTTAGGGACAGTGAGGGAGGAAAAAGTGGAGGGGGCGTGGCACTGTTGATCACAGAGAGTGTCACGGCTGCAGAAAAGGTGGACGTCATGGTGGAATTGTTTCGGAGTCTTTGTGGGTGGAGGTTAGGTACAGGATGTGAACGTATAGGACCTATCACTTGTGACAGTGGGAAAGTGTGTATGGAACAGGAGGAAATAGCCAGAAGTACGTAATGAATTATTTATTTCAGTATTCACGATGGAAAAGGATCTTGGTGACTGTAGTGATGACTTGCAGCAAACTGAAATGATTGAGCAGCTACATCTTTGTAACTGGATATGCTGGAGCTTTTGGAAAGCATCAAGTAGGATGTCACCGGGACCGGATGAGATGTACCCAAGGTAACTGCGGGAGGCGAGGGAGGAGATTGCTGATCCTCTGAAGATGATATTTGCATCATTATTTGGGAATGGAGAAGTCACAACTTTGTAAAGGGCTGTCGGAGGTGACTGTGGGACATTGATAGGATGGAAACTGGGCAAAGAAGTCGCAGATGGAGTTCAACCCAGGTAAGTGTGAAGTAGTTCATTTTGGTAGGTCAAATATAATGGCAGAATATAGTATTAATGGCAAGACTCTTGGAAGTGTTGAGGTTCAGAGGCATCCTGGGGTCCGAGTCCATAGGAAGCTCAAATCAGCTGCGCACATTGACTCTGTGGTTAAGAAGGCATACTGTGCATTGGCCTTCATCAATCGCGGGATTGTGTTTAAGAGGCGAGAGGTATCGTTGCATCTAAAGAGGATTCTTGTCAGACCCCAACCGGAGTAATGTGCCCACATCTGGTCGCCTCACTACAAGAAGGATGTGGAAAACATATAATGGGTGTAGAGCATATTTACAAATATGTTGCTTGGATTGTGAGGGGCGGTGGCATGCCTTTCTAGAATAGGTCTTTTCTCCTTGGAGAGACGGACGATGAGTGGTGACCATACAGATCTGTATAAACTGCTGAGAAGCATTGATCAGATGAATAGTCAGAGGCTTTATCCCAGTGTTTAAATGACTATCACCAGAGGGCACAGCATTAATCTGCTGAAAGGAGGTACAGAGGCGATGTCAGGTTACGTTTTCCGCTCAGAGATTGGTGAGTGTGTCTAAAAGGATATCGATGACAGTGGTGAAGGCGGATACCATAGGGTCTTTTAAGAGACTACTGGATTGGCACATGGAGCTTTAGTAAATAGAGGCCTATCGCAAACACTAGGAAATTAATAAGGTAAGTAGATGTTTGGCACAGCATTGTGGTCCGAAGTTCATTTAATATGTTGTAGATTTAAATTATTTTCATAATTGCTAACTAATTTTTTATGCTTGTAAAACGAGCTTATCCTTCCATTTTCCTCAGATGCACATGTCTGGATCGGCTTCTTTTAAAGGCAACATTTACTTGTACCTCGATCACCACACCAGTAAGTGCAACCCTTGTACACACGTCTCGCTGTGGAAACGTCTTGCCGTTTACAGTGCATTTGAAACCACCGCATGAAAATTACCCGGTACTTTGCGTATCTTTGTAATCTTCTGCAAGATTACTAATCAGCCTACTTGCAAACATCCGAGTCGGTTAAATATATCACAGTCCCCAGGAAGGACTCACTGTCTGACATTAACTATGGACTGTTCTTTATTTGTTCTGATTAAAATGCGAATTGTGAATTGCAACATCAATCTCTGCATCAGACACTGCCACCTGCTGGCGGCATTCAATTCTACGTTTCTTTTTTTATATTTGCAAATCAGTGACTCAAACAGCAGAATTACTGAATTGAATGTCTACGAACAGGTGTTTCGATTTTTTTTTTATAAACCCAGGGTTCATTTTTTTTCTGTGGACTGTCACTTAAAAAGTCCGAGACAATGACTTTTCGATACTGTTGGATTTCGGCTGAGTATAAAAATTGCTCTATTGCTGTGGTGAGAAAGGTGACGTTATTTGAAGGATAATGAATGTTTACATTTTATCCTGCGGCTTGTTTTTAAAGATACAAGGACAGAGAGACAAACAGTCAGAATCAAGATGGATTTGATCAATGGAAGACACCAATGAGTCGGCCGCTTGTTTAAACTTTCAGATCGGGAGTATTGAAAAATGACTCTCACAAGTAGCTGGAACTAGAAAAAGTTTGCAGAATTGAGAGAAAGGAAAGGTTTGAAACAGAAGAAACCTATTTACCAAAAAAGATGGGAGGTTGGACTGTGTCTCCAATTAGCCCGTGAGGGTGACTTTGTTTCCATTCTGATATAAAAGTATGGTTCTCACAGAGTTAATCCGCAGTAGTGGGTTCCCTGCTGAGGGGAAAACCTTTAATACGCGTGTGTTTTTACCCTTTGCCGTTCCCTCATTGGGTCTCCTCTACCTTTCCCGACAACTCTCCCTGCTTGGAAACCCCGGGACGCGCCCTCCCAGGGGCTTCCTGCCTCTCACATTCCAGCCGCAAGTGGCCCTCTTCCCCACAGTTATCGCACACACTTCCGGCCTCCCCTCCTCTCGCGGAGCCCCCGCATCTCGCAGCCCTCTACTTTGTCTGTCCCCTGAGGTGAAGGGGGGGTCTCTCCCTACCAGTCCGTCAAACTGAGAGTCCACACCTACCCTGAACCCCAGCAACTTCTCAGTTCTCAGCTCTGCAAATACCCCCTTTATCAATTCCTGTGTGGAGCTGGTTCCGATGACCTCACCCCAAGGTTGACAGAGTCCTCCCGCGGCCCAAACGCGTTCTCATCCCCCTCACCTCTCCGATCAGATGAACGAAAGATGGAGTAGGGCGTTTGATACGAAAGCCGGAGACTCCAAGCGATCCTGTCCTCAGCCTGGGATCCTCTAGTTCCCTGTCCATTCTTAACTGATCTACCTCAGAGGCCCGAATGAGCCTTCGGCGCCGCAGCCATTAAGACGCCTCTCTTGCCGACAAAGCTACGCGAAGAGCCTCTCACCCTTCTCCTGACACATGTTTTGAAACTCCCCTACGAGCTCCCTGTCAACCCAAAAGCACTCTCCAATGCGTCCAAATACTCAGCGTTAGAGGCCGAGGGCTGGTTATCCTTCACGCCTCGAACTACCTGCGCCGCCATTCCCGGCAAACTTCCAACCAATCACTGTCGCAATTCATCTTCCGGGCACTGCCAGTCACACTTAACAACTGCGAAGTTTGTTCTTCCAAGTCTCGTAATCCTCTTCACCTTCGTGGCTGGGCTTTATCCCAGAGAAAATTCTTATCTTCTGGCGGGGCCCCTTGCCTTTCTCGCCAGGGAGGTAATGGCAGATGCCAGGTCGAAACTCTCACCTTTCGCTGGGGAACGGGAAATAAACTAGTTTCCCAAATCTGACCACACTTTCCTCTCCACCCTCAGGAACGAGAGAATTCGTTCCCTAAGATCTCCGCCCTCATCCTCTGTCAACCCAGCTCACTGACCTCCGACCCTTCCCTCCTGATCGTTTGCAGACGCCATGGTCCCGCCTCCCCGGGACACCAATAAACTCTGGCAACTCCGCCCCTCCTACGTCCATGCTTGTTTGCACTAGCACTAGGTCTGTTCTCGTCTCAAAATCAAACTTTCGAGGTAGCATTTCAACTTTGCCAGCAGCTTGAACCATACTCAAACGTCGAAGTAACACTTCATCCAGGGTACGAGCCTCTACTCAACTCTATACTCACGTATTGCTCACTGGCCAACATTACGTCGCACTCCAACTCTTGAACCCGGCTGCCGACATAACAACACAACTTTAAACAGGGTGATCACAATGCCGGACGAGACCCCACAAATGTAACACTCGGCTGTATGAACTGACGTTCGCTAGGGGAAACGACCGGAGGCCCTGTCAATCTGTGTAGTCATCTTTGCGTAGATGCTGTGTAAAGCAGCCAGGTCTAAGCCCACAACGTAAAATATCAGACAGTACACAATGTACGATTAAATGATTACAATTTTTAACTTTTATTTGGTGGTGTGGTTTGGTGAAACAAATTAAACAAAGGCGCCGCTCAATAAATTTATCAGTTTCGTGCATAAAATAATTTGGTGGATCTTACGCCTTCCTCGTTCGTCCATAAACTAACTCCGAACCTCCGACAACACTGCGAACCGTCGAATTCCGGTATCCGCCGCCCTGCGATCGCCGAACGGTCCCGGACTCGTCCTGTCTCTTCACACCCCTCGTCGATCGAAGAGACCGCAAACACTCTCTCGGTTCCTACCCTGCAAGATAGCATAACAGGTCTCCGATTGGTTAGTTCCCCGTTATCTGTAGTTATAACCAAAGCATCGCAGCTACACAGGAACATACACCTCGTCAGATAATATTACGGAGAAGCCATTTCATTATAAAACGACCAAGAAGCCATTTTATTAGCTTTAACATTGCGCTCAATATTACTGAGCACCCGACTTCAGAATCCATTTCCAGGCGTCAGGGATATAATAGAACTCTTTAGCAAGCTATTAATCTACATACTCTTCCTGCTTCCGGCCTCACAAGCAGGTAGCACGGGCAACAAATCCAGGAGCGTCCTGCCTTTTAACTTCGCTCTTAACTCCCGGAAATGGCAGTGCAGTACTTCGTTACTCATCGTACCTCTGTCACTGGTAACAAAATGGGCCACTATTTCGAGCTATTCACACACCTAGTTCAGATTGCCACATGGGAGCGGTGCCCCGGCCGCCATCCCCCCGCCAGCCCGCACACACAGACACCGTTCAACACCCACTTCCCTTCTGACTCACAGAGTCAAACTGAGTGCATCGGACCCGAACACTGTGACTGAACACTGTTAGGTGATTCTCCCCCCCCCCCCAAACTCTGCAATGGTATCCAAAAGGTGAAGGGATTTGCCACATGGGAGTTGTGCCCTGGCCCCTTCAGCCGTTTCGCTTTCCTGACTGTCACACAGTCTCCTGTGCCCTGTGCCCCCGGTGTAAATTCTTCCCCTATGACGTGTCTATCATTTCTGCCTCCCGAATGATCCGGAGCTCGTCCAGTTCCAGCACCACATCCTGCACCCAGATTGTTAGAAATTGCAAGTGAAGGCAGCTCTCGCAGTTTTAATCATCAGGGCCACTGGAGATTTCCAGGCCTTCCCAGATCCCGCAAGAGGAGGATTCAGCTATCCTGCCTGGCATCTCAGTTATCCCATTTGTTCAGATATGAAGAATGGACCGAAAAAGAGTGTCTTAGCCAAGTGCTTTTCCTTTCTTTTTCCTACATTGACTGAAACCTTCCTGAGCTGACGCCTCGGCAAGCAGAAGCCTGAAGATCACCTGCTTGACGGTCCATTCAGACGATGGCTTCTGCATTTGACCCTGCCTTCCTCTTGCTGATCAAACGTAAATGCCACATGGACGCTGGTCGAAGCTGCTTTTCAACGTAAGGAAGCGCTGTCGCTTTTTATACCCGGGCTGATAAAATTCCTCTCTTCCTAAATCACCCGACGTTGCAACTGGCCACTGGTCAATTCTCTATATGTGAAAATTATGATTGCGAATTTATTTAACTCGGTTGTATTCATACTGCACCTATGCAACTAAAATGTTAAGGGCTATCTATGCAATAATTATTGTATCTGTTTCTATCATCAGTATTGCTTGTTTTTTTTATTTGATGCGTGTACCTTCATTTACAGACTGGTTGTATGTCAGCGTCTGGCTGCGAGTCTCAATTTTATGTCAGTTTACAGACTCAGCAGGCATCGGTGGCAGCCATTTGCTGCGAATATTGGATACACTTCCAGTCTGCATAAGAATTGCTTCGCTGAAGGACTGCAAATAAAGGGTTAACTGCACCTGTTACTCCGTAGAAATTAATTAAGTGAGTGTCCGTGGGGATTGTCGACGTCACCGCGGAGCAGTGGCTGCTCGTTACCTGTTCTATTAATATGTATCCACTACACGACCGTTTCAGTCAGTGCCGTTACTCTCTGCTATCAGAGACCAGCGGGATCTGGATAGAGAGAGGACGGAGTCTGGATCGGGGACAGGTAGCTGGAGTATCCCAGCAATGGATCATAATCTGCGAAATGCAGCCCTGAACGCTGCGGGAATTGCGAAGTACTTTTCCTGGGATTTGGATCTTCGAATCGCGGGAGTGCTAAAGAATTTACAATTGGTTTACTACCCTGTACTCGCCCTTGTAGCTGTTCCTGGTAAGTGCATAGTCACTTTCTCTTGACTAACGTTGATAAAATGTAAGCCGTCTTCTCTTTCATTCTTGTCCTCAAACGACACGCTAATCGCTAGGCAGGTCTCTCAAATGGGTATCGCTTCAGCAAATATCGGCTGAATGCATTTGATAAGGTGCTCCATGCAAGGCCTATTGAGAAAATAAAGAGACATGGGAAGATAGAGGACACTGCTTTGTGAATCTACAACTGGCTTGCCCACAGAAGTGAGAGTGTGTTTGCAGACGGGTCATGTTCTGCATGAAGTTCTGTGATCTTGGGACCTTGTTGTTCTAATGCATAGGACTCTCAAAGCTGCTACGGGGGTTGACCTTACAGTTAAGAAGGCATACGGTGAATTGGCCTTCATCAATGGTGTGATTGAGTTTCAGAGCCGGGAGGTAATGTTGCAGTTACATAGAACCCTGATCAGACCGCACTAGGAGTACTGTGGCCTCACTACAGGAAGCAGGTGGAGACCTTAGAAAGGATGCAAATGATATTTGCAAGGTTATTGCCTGGACTGGGGAGCATGCCTTATGAGAATAGGTTGAGTGAACACGGCCTATACACCTTTGAGCGACGGGGTGTGATATATGACATGATAGAGGTGTGCAGAATGATGACAGGCATTGATCATGTGGATAGACAGAGGCTATTATCCCAGAGCGGAAATGGCTAGCACGAGAGGGCACAGTTTTCAGGTGCTTGGAGTAGGTCCAGAAGAGTTGTCAGGAGTACGTTTTTACGCAGAGAGTTTTGAGAGCTTTAAATGGGCTGCCGGCGACGGTTGTGGAGGTTGACCCGATAGGGTCTTTTAAGAGTCTCCTGGATAGTTACATGGAACTTAGAAAAATTGAGATGTACGGGGAAACACGAGGAAATCTGCAGATGCTGGAAATTCAAACAACAACACACACAAAATGGTGGTGGAACACAGCAGGCCAGGCAGCATCTATGGGGAGAAGCGCTGTCGACGTTTCGGGCCGAGACACTTCGTCGTGTACTAACCGAAAGGAAAGATAGTAAGAGATTTGAAAGTAGTGGGGGGAAGGAGAAATGCGAAATGATAGGAGAAGACCGGAGGGGTGGGATGAAGCTAAGAGCTGGAACGGTGATTGGCGAAAGTGATACAGAGCTGGAGGTGGGAAAGGATCATGGGACGGGAGCTCTGAGGGGAAATAAAGGGGGGAGGGGAAGCACCAGAGGGAGATGGAGAACAGGCAAAAAACTAAATATGTCAGGGATGGGGTGAAGGAGTGGAGGGGTATTAACGGAATTATGGGTAACCCTAGTTTATTTCTAAGGGAAAGACATGATTGGCGCAGCATTGTGGAACGAATGACCTCTATTGTGGTTCAGGTTTTTTTTTTTGATGTTTCTATGCGTTGCGGAATATACCTTCCCAGCGCTCGGGCTGTCGGGATCCCGGTTGCTTTTCGGTCAGGCAAACGTTATCTATGGATCTTCTCCTCTCAAACACTTCCACCAAGTGACTTTTCATACACCTTCACTCCAAGAGAAGCAAGTCTGAGCACACACAAACTCTGATCATAGAGAATGCTCTCCAATCCAGTCAGCTCTCTGCTGAATTCCTTCTGCGCTTCCTGTTAAGTTACACGTCCCTCCTCTACTGAGGTGACCAGAACTTCTGATCTTTATGGCCCCCATAGTGGAGTCCAGTTGGGTCACGGCAGGATTGATCGACTTTGTGGAGGTTTGGTGGAGTGGGCCGTATCACTGAATTAAATAAATGAATAAATAGCCTCATCTTTTATAGAGCATGAGGTCACGTTGGCATCATCACTGTCGTGATCTATCGCCGCACAAAGGCTGCCGAGGAAACCGAGAGCATGCTGAAGAATATAAATAGGTTACTTGAATGCACTAGCGTCTGGAAGATGGAGTAAAATGTTGGAAATTGAGAGGTCATTCACTTGGGAAGGACAAGTGGACGACAAGTAAGAAACAATTACAGGATGCTGCTGTGAGTAGGGACTTTGCTTCAGTCACAAAAAGGTTGGTTTGCAGGTGCAGCAAATGGGATGTTCGCCTTTGTTGCCAGAGGGATTGAATTTTCGAGCAGGCATGTACTACTGCAAATGCACAAGGTACTGGTGAGGCGGCGTCAGCATTACCGTGCATTTCTAGCCTCCTAAATTAAATGAGGATAAACTGGCTTTATAGATGGTTCACCGGCTGATTTCACATCGTGGTTCGACTATGACAAGTAACTGAGTCGCCCGGAACTGTACTCGTCGGATTCCAGAAGTATTAGAGGAGATCAGATAAAAACATAAAATTCTGAAAGGGATAGATAAGATAGTGGCAGGAAAGTTGATTCCACTGGTAGGTGAGACTCAAAGTAAGGGACAGAGCCTGAAGAGTCTGAAAATTTAGGACAGTGATGACGGGGAACTGCTTCTCCTAGCGGGTGGGGTCTCTGTGGAATTCTCTGCTCAATCAATCAGTGGAGGCGACCTCAATTGATTTACAGAAAACAGCCGGGCATGTCTTTTTGCATAGTTTAACGATTAAGGGCTGTGAAGAAAAGGCATGTTTGCGGCGATGAGTCCACGATCAGATCAACCATGGTCACCATCATTGCCGGAGCATGCCAGTCCGAACAGATGGACTTTTCCTACTCCAATTGCTAAAATTCTGATGTTCTCATGTTCCCTCATGTTTGCAGTTGAGGGGAGTTGAATTTCTGTAAACGTGATACTTGGAAAATTATTCAGTTCATTATTAACCATATAACAATTACAGCACGGATACAGGCGATCTCGACCCTTCTAGTCCGTGCCGAGCGCTTACTCTCACCTAGTCGCACCTACTGCACTCAATCCTTTGGATGGTGGAATGCACCCACCATTCCTTTCCTGTCCATATACCTGTCCAATTTTACAGTAAATGACAAAACTGAACCTGCCTCTACCATTTCTACTGGAAGCTCGTTCAACACAGCTACCTCTCTCTGAGTAAATAACTCCCCCCACGTGTTACCCCTAAACTTTTGTCCCTTAACTCTCAACTCAGATTCTAACTTTTGTCCTCTTGTTTGAATCTCCCCTACTCTCAATGTAAAAAGCCTATCTACGTCAACTCTGTCCATTGCCTTCATAATTTTAAATACCTCTATCAAATTCCCCTCAACGTTCTCCGCTCTAAAGAATAAAAAAACAACTTGTTCAACCAATCTCTGTAACTTAGATGCTGAAAACCAGGTAACATTCTAGTAAATCTCCTCTGTACTCTCTATAATTTGACGACATCTTTTCTATAATTCGGTGTCCAGAACTGTACACAATACCGCAAATTCGGCCTTACCAATGCCTTGTACAATTTTAACATTAAATCCCAACTCCTATACTCAATGCTCTGATTTATAAAGGCCAGCATACAAGAAGCTTTCTTCACCACCCTACACACCTGAGAATCCACCTTCAGGGAACTATGCACTATTATTCGAAGATCACTCTGCTCTACTGCATTCTTCGATGCCCTAACATTGACCATATATGTCATATTTTGATTATTCCTACCAAAACTTAGCACCTCAAACTTATCAGCATTAAACTCCATCTGCCATGTTTCTGTCCACTCTTCTAACTGGCATAAATCTCTCTGCAAACTTTCGAAACCAACTTCATGATCCACAACGCCACCATCTTAGTATCATCTGCATATTTGCTAATCCAGTTTACCACCCCATCATCCGGATCAATAATGTATATGACAATCAACATTGGATCCCTGAGATCCAATGTACAAATCCCTGAGCTCACCACTAGTCACCTGTTCCTAATCAGACCCTGTCTATCAAGATAATTAGATATACCGTCTCTATTGGCGTCAAACCTAATTGCTAGGTTTACTCTTAGAATCTTTTGTAAACAATGGAACCGCATGAGCAATACGCCAATCCTCCGGCACCATCCTCGTTTCTAATGACATTTGAAATATTTCTGTCAGAGCCATTGCTATTACTACACTAACTTCTCTCAGAGTCCTAGGGAAAATCCTGTCAGGATCCGGAGACTTATCCACTTTTATATTCTTTAGAAACTCTGGTTCTTCCTCTTCTTTAATCATCATAGTTTCCATAACTACCCTCCTTGTTTCCTTTACCTTACACAATTCAATATCATTGTCCTCAGTGAATACCGTTGAAAATAAATTGTTCAAAGTCTCCCCCGTCTCTTTTGGCTCCACACATAGCTGTCCACTCTGATTCTCTAAGGGACCAATTTTATCCCTCACTATCCTTTTGCTACTAATATAACTGTAGAAACCCTTTAGATTTATTTTCACCTTACTTGCTAAAGCAACCTCATATCTTCTTTTAGCTTTTCTAATTTCTTTCTTAAGATTCTTCTTACATTCTTTATATTCCTTGTGCACCTCATTTACTCCATGCTGCCTATATTTACTGTAGATCTCCCTCTTTTTCCGAATCAACTTTCCAATTTCCCTTGAAAACAATGGGTCTCTGAAATGTTTTACCCTTTTCTTTCTAATTAACAGGAACAATAAGGTTCTGTACTCTGAAAATTTCACCTTTAAATGATCTCAATTTCTTTATTGCATCCTTTCCATGAATCAAGTTGTCCCAATCCACTCCTTCTAAACCCTTTCGAATCTCCTCAAAGTTAGCCTTTCTCCAATAAAACAAAAATCAACCCTGGGTCCAGTCCTATTCTTCTCCATAATTATATTGAAACTAATGGTATTGTGATCACTGGACTCAAAGTGCTGCCCAACACCTACCTCCCTCACGTGACCTGTCTCATTCCCTAACAGAAGATCCAAAACTGTCCCTTCTCCAGTCGGTACCTCCATGTATTGCTGCATAAAACTATCCTGCACTCATTTTACAAACTCCAGACCATCCAGCCCTTTTACAGAATGGGCTTCCCATTCTCTGTGTGGAAAATCAAAATCTTCCACAATCACAACCTTGCACTTACTACAAATATCTGCTATCTCCATACACATTTGTTCCTCCAATTCTCGCTACCCATTAGGTGTTCTATAATACACCCCTGTAAGTTGTACTACACCTTTCCCATTGCTCAGTTCCACCCAAATAAGCTCCCTAGATAAGTCATCTATTCTGTCCTGCCAAAGCACCGCAGTAATATTTTCTCGGACAAGCAATGCAACAACTCCTCCGCTTGCCCCTCCGATTCTATTACACCTGAAGCAACGAAATCCAGGAATATTTAGTTGCCAATCACACCCCTCCTGCAACCATTTTTCACTAATAGCTACACCATCATATTTCCAGGTATCAATCCATGCTCTAAGCCTATCCAACTTTCTTACAATGCTCCTAGCATTAATATAGATGCATTTAAGAAACTCTCCACCTCTTCCTTTCTGTTTATCCCTTACGATCCCATCAACGTTATTATCTTTTCCTTCCTTCTCCCTACATCTTCGGTCTGAGCGCGCCCATTCTCCATCACCTGCCTAACATCCCTCACACACTGTCTACAAGCTTTCTCTATTTCTGAACTAACCTCCTCTCCCGTAGTCTCTTCAAATTGATTCCCACCCCCCAACCATTCTATTTTAAAGTCTCCCCAGTAACCTTATCAAATATCCCCGCCAGGATATTAGTCCCCCGAGGATTCAACTGTAACCCGAGATTACTACCTTTGCGGTCCTTCTTCTCAACTGCTTTCCTAACTCCCTATATTCTCCTTTCATGACCTTTTCCCTTTTCCTACCTATGTCATTGGCACCTATACATACCACGACCTCTGGACCCTCACCCTCACACTTGAGGATATCTTGGACACGATCAGAAACATCCCGGACCCTGGCACCAGGGAGGCAAATTACCATCCGTGTCTCCTGACCGGGTCCACAGAATCGCCTATATGACCCCCTAACTATCGAGTCCCCTATTACTACTACGTTCCTATTCCTTTCGTTACCCTTCCTCTTTCTTTCCCTATCCTTATGAGCTACAGGGTCGGACTCTGTGTCGGAGGCACGGCCGCTGTTGCTTCCCCAAGGTAGGCACTCCCCCTCAGCAGTACTCAAACAGGAGTACTTATTGTAAAGGGTTGCAGCCACTGGGGTAATCTCTATTAATCCCTTTTTAAACATCCCCCGCTTCACTGCCCGACGTCACACTGCTGCGCAGAGTTTTATCTTCTTAAAACTTACCTTTTGCAAATCATTCTTCTGGCGCCAAAATTAGAATACATCCCAGCCGTCGAATGATACCACTGCTTAACCCATCAGGAATTCGGCGAATCCAGAACTGAGCCTTCTCCGCCATTCAATAATAGCTAATTTACCATCACTTCCAACGACATTCTGACGCCCTTTCCGCGTATTAATTGAAGCCACGACGAATCAAGAGCCGATCAACCCCACCACAAATGGTTCCAATGAGCTGGCCATCAGAGCCTTCTGTGGCGATAAATTCCACACATTCACCAGCCTCGTTCTTCAGAAAAATTTCTGTATCTCTGCTCGAAAGAGCTAACGATTAAAATAATTTGAATTTGAGGAAGTTTCCTTGTAAGAGTGTGTTAATGGCCTTTATTTCCCACACACAGTTAACATGGTGACAATCATCATCCTATCGCGGGGAAAGTGCGGTCTCTCCAAAGGCGTCACAAGGTATCTGGTTGCCATGGTAGCAGCGGATCAGCTGGTAATTCTCTTCGATCTTCTATTGAGAAGGATTCCGATTACTTACAAACCGTGGGAGGTTGTCATTTGGTCGTTACGTGTTCCTGTCTGTAAATTCCACGCCGTCGTGTTAAACGCCGTCACGGACTGTTCTGTCTGGTTCACTGTCGCTTTCACCTTTGATCGATTTGTTGCCATTTGTTTTCAGAAGTTAAAAGGAAAATACTGCACCGGCAGAGCGGCTGCTCTGGTTCTGTGGACAATCACTCTGCTGAGCTGCGTAAAGAACTTACCCTGCTACTTTTTGCTCGCTGGGTCATATGTGATCATTGTTTCGCCCCTGCTCTGTCTGCATTCTTCGCTTTTTTCCCTATCTATGGAGACAACATTTCTTCTGATACATTCATTCATCACCCCAATATTCCCCTTTGTCTTCATTCTGCTGCTCAACTGTTTAACCATCAGGTACGTTTTAGTGGCCAGCCGAGCCCGGAGGGGACTCCGTGGTACGCAGGATGGGGAGACGCCCGCCGACCCAGAGATGAAAAACCGCAGGCAATCTCTCTTGTTATTGCTGGTGATGTCGGGGAATTTCATATTCCTGTGGGCGCTGTTGACGGTGTTTTCCATATGGGAGGGCTTGATGTATTACATTGTCGGGATGCCCCCGTTTTCTCTGCAGCATTTGGGCTACATGTTGCAAATTTTGAGCTGCTGCACGAACTCGGCCCTTTACGCCGTGATCCAGGCCAGGTTCAGGGTTCAGCTGAAGGAGACGGTCAAATCGCCCTTACGTCACATGGCAAAGTTCACTCGGCGTTGTCTGGACCGCATTAATCCTCGGTGAAGCTTCTCCCATAGCGCCGCAAAATATCCCATTTCGCCAGTCGCATGTGCAATACCATTGGGGCTGTGGACGGCCCGATTAGCTCCCGCCCTCTCCCACTCCATGCAGAGCCACGATCGGAGCCATGCTCCCAATCTGCCTCCACTGCGCAACTTCAAGTTTAAGTTCTTCACGAGTTCCCTGTAATGTCTACTTCATTTCCACCAAGTGTGTGTTTCTGCCGTTATATGCATGCGAAGCTTTGACATCACCATAGCAATACAACGTTTGTGCCTTGCCAGCATTCCGTGCGGCCCGAAAGCCTACTCATGTACGCCCGATGTACTCCGTCTCTTTCCTCTCGCGAAAGCTTTTGGTTCCAAGAGCTCCAGCCATTGAAAGTTTCGGGAAATCTGGTTACCATGGACAGACTGCAAATGTCCTCTTCATCCGGGGTTCTTTGAAATCTGTCTGTCACTTCGAGAATAATTCAGTAACTCGCGCTCATAAAATCCACTCATCCAATCGTCGTACCTCGGTCGCAAGCAGCAACTGCCATCGCAATGCCTTCTGGGAAGTAAATTAAATACTTGGACACTTTCTGCGGTTTAGGCTCAGTCTGTCGAATTGTATTTAGTACATTGGGTGTTTCGGATAGATGGAGCTCGTCAGCCTGGGAAGGCTGTCCATCTAAGAGAGGGAATACTCTGAGGGAAGGTGATTGCTGAGGTATTAGCACCGGATGACTACTTATTTACTGAGATTCGGCACGAAATGTGAGATGCCTTCAGATGTATGGCTGCCGAAGAAAGATTTTCAGTTGGTCTGGATACATCGGAGCTTTTTCCTGCTGAACCTTCAGGAATAGCATCTGGCACTGGAATATTCCTCCTGACATACTGATTGGTACGTAACCCCTTCCGAAACGCCGATGCGCAACTCTACTGGGTCCCTCGTGGTCTGGTATTTTTCTTTGTGCGTTTGATTATCGACTGTTGTCCTCATTTCTTGCCGCTACCTTTACAGCGTGACCGCCCGTGTTTCCTCGGCGTACTCTTGTTTCCTGCCACACCCCAAACACTGAATCTTAATTGGTTAATTGTCCATTCTCTATTGAAAACACCCCTGTGGCAAATAATTGTTGGAGTTATTTCGTAGGTCGTGGAACTGAGTAAGTGGCAATCACGCTGTGTGTGATTGGGGTGACCTTGTTGAATCTACCGTTGTGCCGACCCTTGCCTTGGAGGTGGTTCGGTTAACGATGCCCCCCGCCCTTGTGTTAAGCTTCTGTTAGTGATGTTTCGTGTGAGGATTCCGAGGACAACGGGAAGACCGACAACACCTGTTTGTTTGGGTTACAAATAACTGTCTGACTTCAGATTCTGTACATTTGAACTGAACAGAAATTTCTTACATTCCATCTTAAGACTGTAACGCTTGCCATACGAACTTGAATAACTTTGGGAACTTTATGTTTTTGCACACACATTGATGCATAATACTGATAACACTTCGTTTACCTGGTTTACGTAGTTAGTCATAAAATAGTAATTGTTAACAGCAAAACCAAACTCCAGGTGCGTTCTATTGCTGCTGAAACTTTTACAGCGTTTCGAGCACGTAAGAGGTACTTTCCCCAGGGTTGCGTGTACGTAACGAGACCAAGCTGAACATTCTTTTATTACCCCAGCATAAACCATACTTTGTTCTCTTCATTTTCTCTATATTCCTAAAACTATTTCCTATTCTCGTATTTTTCTATCGTTCGAGACCGAACTGTCGCATTTCTATCACACATGTATCATTTCTCCGGCCAGATTTCTAATTGGACTTTTACCAAGCTCCCTCAACATCCACAATCCATCGCGTTTGTGTCGTCTGCAAGAGTGTTTGTGAGCTCCGCCCATTTTCATCCAGGTTAAACGCCAGAACATTTCCCACAATTGTCACATGCAGAATGGGTGCCCTCCACAACTGTTCTCTGTACTCTTTATTGAAGCCATGCAATCCAATGCAAATCGGTCTTATATCTCAGGCTACCTGAGCAGGTCCTTCTCAGAAGACTTACTTCCAGTCTAATCCCAACGGTCGTGCCCTGGCTGGCGCAATAATAGTCGAAGCACCTGTTCGTGGACAGGTATTTCAGTGACTGTGCCGTCTGATTCACTCACCTGCAAGAATAAAAGAAAACGTAGATTTGTATGCCGCCAGCAGGTGGCAGATTGTGATGCAGAGATTTTACGTTGTAAGCCAGTAATCACATTTTAATCACAACTCATAAGGAACAGTCCATAGATAATGTCCGACTGTGAGTGCTTCCGGGGATTCTGATACATATAACTGAATCGGATGTCTGCATATAGGCTGATTAATAATCTTGCAGATGACACATACACATTTATTTACTAATATACACAAAGTGCGGGACAATTTTCATGCGGTATCTTCAAATTCACTCTAAAGGGCAAGACGTTTACACAGAGAGTAGTGGGTATATGGAATGCACTTCCGGGTGTGCTGGTCGAAGCACAAGGATAAGTGGCCTTTAAGAGAAGCCGAAACGGACATATGCCAATGAGGAAAATGGAACGATATGCTCATTGTACAAGCAGAAATCATTCGTTAGCGATTATAGAAGCATTGAAAATCTACAGCACATTACAGGAACTTCGGACCTCAATTGCTGTGCCGAGCATTTACTTACATTATCAATTACCTAGTCTTACCGATAGGCGTCTATTTTTAAATGTCCATCTGCCTATCCAGTAGTTTCTTAAAAGACCCTATCGTATCCGCCTTCACCACCGTCACCGGCAGCCCATTCCAGGCACTCACCAAACTCTGTGTGGAAAACATAACGTGACGTCTCCTCTGTACCTCCTTCCAGCAGCTTAACGCAGTGCGTTCCCATTATAGCCATTTCAACCGGGATAATCCACTGTCTATCCATATTATCAGTGCCTGTCATCATCCTATTCAGCTCTATAAGGTCACTCCTCATCCTCCTTAGCTCGAATAGAAAAGCCCTATTCTCATTTTACATGTTTAGTCACATCCCGAAAAAAAAAATCAATCAGACTCACAAGGCACGACCTACCCTTGACAAAGCGATGCTGACTATTCCTAACCCTGTTATAAATCTCCAAATGTTCCTAAATGCTGCCTCTCAGGATCAACTACATCAAATCACCAACCACTGAGCTAAGACTCACTATCCTTTAATTTCCTGAGCTATCTCTACTCCCTTACTTGAATAAAGGAACAACATCCGTAACCCGCCAATCCGGCGGATCCTCTCCCATCCCCATTGATGATGCAAAGATCATCGTCAGAGACTCGGCAATCTCCTCCCTCGATTCCCACAGTAGCCTGGGGTACACCGCATCCGCTCCTCTCGACTTATCGAACTTGATGCTTTCCAAAAGCTCCAGAACATCCTCTTTCTTAATGTCTGCATGCTCAATATTTTCGGATTGCTGCAATTTATCACCACAACCGGCAATATCATTTCCCATAGGGAATACTGAAGTTAAGAATTCTCTAGGTACCTCAGTTTTTTCTTGGTTCCATACACACTGTCCCACTGTCACACGTGATAGGACCTTTCCTTTCCCGTCTTATCCTCTTGCTCCTCACATACTTATAGAATGCCTTGGGGTTTTACTTAATCCTGCCCGCCAAGGGCTTCACATGTCCCTGTCTGGCCCTCCTAATTTCCTTCTTAAGCTCATGCCTCTTTGCCTTATAATCTTCTAGATCTCTAACATTACCTAGCTCTCGGAACATTTGTAAGTTTTTTTCTTTCCTTCTTGAGTAGATTTATTATAGCCTTTCTACGCCAAGGTTCCTGTACAATATCACAACTTCTCTGACTCATTGGAACGTGCCTATGCAGAACTCCACACACACACATACACTGAACATTTGTTACATTTCTTCCATACATTTCCCTGAGAAAATCCGTTCCCAATTTAAGCTTTCAATTTACTTCAAGATAGCCTCACAATTAATATTACTACACATAAACGCTTTTCTAAATTGTCTGTTTCTATCCCGCACCAATGCTAATGTTGTGGAGACAGAGATAAGATCACTATCTACAAAATGCTCTCCCACTGAGAGATCTGACACCGGACCAGGAACATTTCACAATTCCAAATCAAGTACAGTGTCTTGTAGGCTCATGTACGTATTTTGTCAAGAAACCTTTATGAACACACCTAACAAGCTCCAACCCAACTAAACTCTTGCTCCAGGGAGATGCCAATCAATATTTGGGTAAATGAAACTTCACATTAGGACAACTCTGCTATAATTTCATCTATCCAGTATCTCTTACCCTACTTGCGCCTCGATATCCCTGTTACCATTGGGCGGCCCATAAAAACACCCAGTGAGATTATTGAACCGTCCTGTTCCTAACCTCCACCCACAGAGACTCCGTAGACAATTCCACCATGACGTCCAACTTTTCGGCAGCATTGATAATTGCTTTGATCAACAGTGCCACGCCACTTTCTGTTTTGCCTCCTTCCCTGTCCCTGAGCCATTCATGTCCCTGTAATGGCCACCACATGATAGCTCCAAGAACTGATCCACGCTCTATGCTCATCCGCTTTGTTCACTGTACTCCTTCTGTTCCAGTAGACATACCTCAAACCGTCAGTCTGAGCGCGTCCCTTCTCTATCACCTGCCTATCCTCCCTCTCGCACTGTCTACAAGCTTTCACTATTTGTGAGACAAACTCATCATCTCCAGTCTCTTCAGTTCGGTTCCGACGCCCCGCAATTCTAGTTGAAACTCTCCCCAGTAGCCTGAGCAAACCGCCCCACCAGGATATTTGTCCCCCTGTAATTCAAGCTTGGCCCGCCCCTTTTTACAGTCAAGACCTGCCCCAAAAGAGGTCCCAATGATCCAGAAATTTGAATCCCCGTCCCCTGTACCAATCCTTTGGCCACGCATGTAACCTCCGCCTCATTCTATTCCTACACGCACTGTCGTGCATTACAGGCAATAATTCCGAGATTATTACTTCCGCGGTCCTGCTTCTCAACTTCCTTCCTGTCAACTTCCTGTCTGCCCCACCACCCCACCCCAAGAGTACTCAAACAGGAGTACTTATTGTCAAGAGTTACCATAATAGGAGTACTCTCTAGTACCTTAGTCTTCTCCTTCCCTCTCCTGACTATGACACACTTATCTGTCTTCTGTGGCCCCAGAGTGACGAACTCTTCCTATTTGCTCCTCGCTCTGCATGACCTTCCGAAATTCATCGAACTGCAGCACGGCACAGCCGTCCAAATATGGCCGTCCGCGAGGCTGGGAGTCTCCAAGACCAACATCTGACACCGAGCACAGAAAACCAGTCTCACACGCATACTTCCTTTCCGCAATTCGCACAGGCAAACCTACGTCACCGTTGCGGACAGTCAGTTTATTGGATGTTGCGGCCATCACTGAATCGTGGCTGAAGTTTGGTCGCATTTCTGATATGAATGTCCAAGGCTGCACGTGGTATCGGAGGAAATGGAGGGTCTTTAGATTGGATGGCGTGGCTCTGCAGGTAAAGAATGGCATCAACTCAGTAAAAAGATGTGACGTAGGATCGTAAGCTGTGGAATCATTGCGGGTAGTGTTAAGAAACTGACGGGGTAAAAAGATGCTCATTGGTGGTATATGCAGGCCTCCCGGCAGTAGCCGGAATAAGAGATTTCAAATGAAAAAACGTGTGCATAAAGGGCAATGCTATGATAGCCATGGGATTGTTCAACATGCAGCTCGACTGGGTTGGCTTGTTTTACCAGTTTGTCCTTAAGCCGACTTGAGGATCAGCTATACTGGATTGGGTGCTATGAAATGAATCGGAAATGGCTAGGGAGCTTAAGGTAAACGAACATTTAGGAGGCAGTGATCACAATATAGTTGGGTTCAATTTCAAATATGATGGGGAATATTAAAGTCTGACGCAGCAATATTTCAGTGGAGTAAAGGAAATTACAGTGTTATGAGAAAGGAATTGGCCAAATGAAAATTGAAGGAGAAGCTGTCAGGATTGTCAGCAGGGCAGAAATGCGGTGAGTCTCTGGTAAAAGAGAAGAAAGTGCAAAACACATCCATTCTACAAACAAATAAATACTCAAATGGCAAATTAGCACAATCGTGTCAAAACGTAAAAGCAAAAGAGAAGGCATACAACAAAGCAAAAACTGCGTATTGGGAAGCTTTTAAAAACCTACAGAGCACCTAACAGAATCATTGGAAGGGAAAAGATTAAATATGAAAGCAAGATCGTGAAGAATATCAAGGTGGGTAGCGAAATCGATTTCAAGTGAGAAAAATCAAAAAGAAATGAGAGTGGATATGGGACCGCTAGAAAATGAGGCAGGAGAAATACTAAAGAGGGGGACAAGGAGATGGCAATAAAATAAATGAATATTTTGCAACAGTCGTCACTGTGGAAGACACTAGCAATTGTCTGGTGTTGCAGTGTGTGAACGGACAGAAGTGGGTGCAGTTATTCTTACAAGAGAGAAGGTGCTCAGAAAGCTGAAAGACCTAAGAGCCCATATATCACTCGGGCAAAACGAATTCCACATTAGGGTTCATAAAGTGTGAGCGGCAGAGATTGTGGAGGCATTAGCAATGATCTTTCTAAAACCATTTGATTCTCGTAGGGTACCAGAGGTCAGAAAAATTGCAAATGTCAGTTCACTCCTTAGGAAAAGAGGAAGACAGCAGAAAGGGAGTTATATACGGGATAGCGTGACCTTAGTGATTGGAAGGTTTTGGATTCAGTTGTTAAGGATCAGGTAACAGAGGACGAGGGAGGAGAAAGCAAGTTCCTTTGCTGTTTCTCTCAGTGTCCTGCGCAGCTATCATCATGCCTATCTCAGAAAATTGTTAAAATCTTGCCTGACCAACCTGCTGGATTTTCTTGAGGAAATTACCTGTAGGATAGATAAAGCGGGCATAGTTGATGTTGTGGATTTGGAATTTGAAAAAAAATACTTTTACAAGGTGCCACACATGAGGCTGCTTACCAAGTTAAGAGTCGATGGTCTTACAAGAAATAACGGTAGGAGCAAGCCAGCGGAAATAACAGGATCCGTATCTGGTTGGCTGCCAGTGACGAGTGGTGTTCCGAACGTGTCGGTGTATGGACCCCCTTTTTTTTAGCTCGATATCAATGATAGCGTAGATTATTTGGAGTACATTAATTCGTTGCCAAGTTTGCAGATGGTCCAGGTATTGGTGTCGCGGGAGGTGATGCTGAGGAAAGACGTAGCTGACAGAGAACCTCGGTCAGATTAGGGGAATTGGCAAGAAAGTGACAAGTGAAAAATACAGTGTTGGTAATTGCATAACCATGCACTTTGCTAGTGGAAATACATTTGCAGATTATTTGCTAATCGTGGATAAAATCCACTAAATTTCGGTGCAACGGGAATTTGGAGTCCTTGTGGCGAGCACCTGAAGGGTTAAAATGCAGGTTGACTCGGAGGTAAGGAAGGAAATTTAATATTAACTTTCATTTTAAGAGGTCTAGTATACAGGAACAGTGATGCGATGCTGAAGCTTCACAAGACAGTGCTGAAGCCTCAGTGCGAGGATAGTGAACAGTTTTCAGATCCTCGTCTAACAAAAGATTTGCTGGCATTGGAGGGGGCCCCGAGGAATCACAAGCACGATCCCAGGGATGAAAGGGTTATCATATTTGTACTGTTTGTGTGCTCTGGGTCTGTACTTGCCGGAACTTCAGAAGGATGAGGTCGGATCTCATTTAAAGTTTTCCAATTTTGAAAAGCCAAGGCAGAGTGGATGTGGAAAGGATGCTTCCCAGGGTTGGGGTGTCTGAATCAAGAGGGCAGAGGCTCAGAATACAGAGGCGTCCATTTAAAACAGCGAGGCAGTGAATTTTCTTTCGCCAGAGGGTGGGGAATTTGGGGAATTTGTTTCCATATTCAGCGGAGGCCATGTCCTTAGGTTTATTTAATGCAGAGATTTATTGGTTGTTGATTGGACACAACATTAAACGTTACGGGGAGAAGGCCGGAGAATAGCGGCGTGGAGTGAAGTAAATGATCAGCCGTGATTGAGCAGACACGATGGGCCTAATTCTGTTCCTATTTAATATGGACCTAGGTTCCTGTGGTCTGAAATCCGTGAGGGTCACGGACATTTTTTAAATCAGTTTTTGCCGACGCTCCGTAACACGTTGATTAGTTGCAAATGCCGGTGATGTGAGGGAACTGATCGAAACTATATAGAAAGAAAACGTGGATTGCAGCTGTCAAGTCCGAATGAATGCGCTCGGCTCGCGACGTCGAGCGCTTATTTATGTCAAGAGATGCTGTCTGACCTGATGAGTTTCCCCAGCATTTTCTGTGTGACTCTGTTCCAAGTTCAAAATTCAAAGCATTATCAAAGTAATGCCAATGTTCATACATTTACTGGGATGTTTTAGGTATTTCATTCAGCAGTGCGGTCAGAGCAGTCGGTTGTGCTGTCAACCTGTCTGAGTTACTGTTGAAGATAACGAATGCGCGCTGTCGAATTGGTATGGTGGATTTCGGCGGAGCTTTTCTGGCCGAGGGACACCAAGGTTGGTCTGGTTTTTCTTTTTTTTTTTGGCGCGGCAGGAGAAGAGGAATGAAGACGCCGGAAGAACAGATCGTTGGATTAAATCGGGTGTGAGGGCCGTTTGTTCGAGATGGATTTCGAGCGACGTTCGTAAGGTCTTGTGTGCTTTCACTGTGACCAAGGGACCAGCAGCGAGTGCCAGGGAAGTTCAAGATTAGCTCCACTTTGTGCATATTTAACTGTTAATTCGAATTGACTTTGCTATTTTGTTCCTCTTTACCAAGCACTGAGTTCAGATTCATAAATATAATCCCTTTAATCGGATGCTGTCTGTGAATACATAGCACTCATTTGTAACAGGGTTGCAAATTTCACAGCAGCAAAACCGACGGGGTTTGGTTTGGAATCGAGCCATCTCAATCTCACTTGTTTGGGGAGAACGGATAATACTTTATTCGGACTTAAGCAGCGAAGGAAACCCCGGGGTTGGGGGTGGGGGGGATTGTCAGTGTATATAAGTTTCTATATACTACGAGATTATTTTCCGTGCTAGGATACTCAGTAAATTCTAAATAGAACAATGACTATGACAGAATCGATGAAAGACCACAACCACTGAGGCCTTCAGCCGGAAAGAGTAACAAGACCACTCTGTTCTGAGCTCTCTCTTTAACAAGACGCTTTCGGATTGAAATGGCGCTCACTGGAAGTTTTTCCTGGCTTCATGACTGATATATTATCCTTCTTAACCACATTCTCTTGCCCTCTACCCGTAACTATTGAAACCTTCTGTAATCAAGGGATGGTCAACCTTTGCTATAACATAAGGTCCTTCCAACCTCTGCTTTAAACAAAACGACATGCAGACTGATCTCAATCGATTTCAACGGTTATATTCTGTGGAACAGTATAACCTAGCATTTAGATTTATTTTCTGTGAAGGATATCTATAGAAAACGTAATATCCTGGCTGAGTGGCCTGCAAAATACAGAGAGAGAGAGAGAGAGAGAGAGAGAGAGAGAGAGAGAGAGAGAGAGAGAGAGAGAGAGAGAGAGAGAGAGAGAGAGAGAGAGAGAGAGAGAGAGAGAGAGAGAGAGAGAGAGATGAGTTAGGCTATTCAGCCCATCGAGTCTGACCCACCATTAGATCATGGTCATCGGGTAGGGTTCGTACATCACACTCATTGAACGACGTACAACAGTGCGAATCTCCAGGTTAATCGGAGAGTGGCCATGGTCTGTCGATATTACCAAACTCTTCCATCTGTCTTGCTTCCGCGCCCTTTGATGATCAATTGAGAGAAATTGGAGTCTAATCTGATTTCTGTCCTACAGGGATTCTGGTTTAGGAGCAGTTGTGACATCACAAGCATCAGGTTCATGAACAGGAATGGCGAGCTTCACTCACCCCTACAGTGAAACAACCTGAACCAAACACCCTTATTGCTTAATGATTCGGGGCTTGGAGTATTCAAGAGATGTTTAATGTTTTAGCGTTCTGGAGAATTACAAATTTATTTTGTCTGTATGACTATTTTTTAATGCTTTTCTGTAATGACTGGGAGGATAGTCGTTGTAAATATTACCTTTGTGACAATATTAACCCTGTTCATGTGCCATCCTCTGTCATTTTCCTCTTTTAATTCAGCATATGCTGGCGTAGTCCAAGCATTGATTTCTGTATGTTATCTGAGTTCGTAATTGCTTTATCGATTGAATAATTTGCTGTTCTTTGCCTACCCTGTGTTGTTTTTTATCCGGACGGTTATGATATATTCCCCTGTCTGTAATCATTGATCGGTCGTAATATAATTTGTAGGAATCGGATTATTGTATTTAAAGTACGTTACTGTGCCCTTTCTGTTTCTCAGCATCTGGTGAAACCTCATGTCCGGACACGACCAATCACGCTCATTTCTCATCTGCTCGTAACTTTTAGACTATCTTGTTGGTGCTTCCTATTATGGCCTTCTGGAGATGCCCATAAACATTACTGCGTAAGTCATTTTCTGATTGGACTCCGGTGATCAGTGGAGTTCCGTAGCAATCGGTGTTGGGACCGCTTCTTATCGCGTTGTGCATCAATAGTTCGGGTGAACGATTTATTTATTTTTTATTTTATGCTTTATGACAGGGTTTAGGGATCATGCGAAATTAGATGGAAGGACAGTTAGACTTGAGGATGTACGGTTCTTGCAGAAGGAGTAAGACAAGCTGGACAGTCAAGAAATAATTGGCAGCAGGAATGTAATGCAGGGAAGTGCCTAGTCTTACACGTTGGCACAGGGAATATAGGCCTGGATTATTTCGAAAATGGGGGAAAAAAACAGCTGAATTGAAAAATCGGAGTTGCCGAGCCACAGGAGAATCTGCAGACAGAGTCTGTGGTGAGGAAGACAAATACATGTTCCAATCTATTTTCAGAGGACTGGTATTTAAAAACAACTCCTTCGCCATGTAATAAACTGTATACTCTCTGTAGAGGCCGGGACTATTTTAACAATGAGGAGAACACTGAAACAAGCAGAGGTGCAGAGCCTTTTGGAAAGATTTCCTACAGGAAAATTTGCAGAATGTTGAGGAAGCCAAATGCAATGTTAGTGTAACACTCGGCTCTCTCAGCCGGCGTTCATCTTGGGGAAACTGCATCAGTCCATGGCAAACTGTGTACTCATGTTTGCGTAGAAGCTGTGTAATGCACTCCGGCGCAAGTCCACAACATAAAATATCAGAGACTACACAATGATTACACATAATAACTCTTATATGGTGGTGTGGTTAGTAGAAACAAATAAATGAAAGGCTCAGGCCTCCCACGTTCGCCGATGAATGACCTCCGAACCTCCGACAACCTCCGAACTGTCGAATTCCGGTATCCACCGTCCTGGGATCACCGAACGCTCCCGCACTCGTCCTCCCTCTTCACTCGCCTCGCCGAAAAGACCGCGAACTCTCTCTCGGTTCCCACCATACAAGATAGCATAACAGGTCCCTCATGGTTAGTTCCCCGTTATCTGCAGTTATAAACAAAACATCACAGCTACAGAAAGCATTACCTCATCAGATAATATTACAGAGAAGCCATTTGATTACAACACTACAGGGAAGCCATTTTATTAGCCTTAACAGTTGATATTACAGTCAATATTACTGAGAACCATAGATTAGCATCCATTTCCAAACGACGGGGATATAAAAACAGCTTCTAAGCAACCTGTCGATCTGTATATTCTTCCTGGTTGTGGCCTCATAAGCCCGTACCAAGGGCAGCAAATGCTGGAGGTCCTGTCTTTTAATTTCACTCTGAACTCCCGGAACTGGTAGTGCAGTAAATCCTCACTCAACGTACCCATGTCATTGGTACCTCAATGGGCCACGATGCTGAGCTGTTAACTCTGCCAGGTAAGAATGCTGAGGACTCGATCCGAGCTCTCCCTGATGTTGTCGCCGACAGAACCACCTGTCCGCACCACTAACGAATATCCTATCACCACAGCGTGACTCTCACACTTCCGCGTCCTCCCCCCCAACCCCATACACACAGACACCGCTCAAAACCCACAGCTCTTCTCAGTCACAGAGGCAAAATAACAGCTTGAGAGACGACCACTGTGACTGAACACTGCTAGTGGATATTGCCGCGCCCCCCAGACTTCCAAATGTTGAGGCAGATGGCCACGGGGGGGATCTCTGCTCTGGCCCCTTCAGCCTTTTCTCATTCCAGACTGTTACGCAGTCTCTTGTGCCCTGAGCCCTGGGTGTAACTCCCTCGCTGTATGTCTTGTCCATCACTACTTCAGCCTCCCGAATGATCTGTAGCTCATCCAGTTCCAGCTCCATCTCCGTAACGCGAACGGTCAGAAGTTGCAGCTAAACGTAGCTATGACAGCAGTCGTCGTCAGGGTGACTGGAGTTCTCTATGCCTTCTCAGATCCCGCAAGAGGAGCATTCAACTATCCTGCCTGGCTTCTCTGTTATCCCATATGATCAGATATAAAGAAGCTAAGGAAAAATAAAACACTTCGGCAAGTGTGTTTCTTTTCTTTGTCTACCTTGACTGAAGCCTCCCTGAGCTGACGCCTCGGCCAGCAGAAACCTGAAGATCACCTTTTTGATGGCTACTGCTTTTGCCCCTGCTTTCCTCTTGATGATCAATAACAAACGCCGCCTGGTCACTGCCCAACGCTGTTTTCATTGTAGGGATCACCTGTCGCTTTTTCTACCCGTGCTGAGTGATGTGTCCTCTCCTCCTAAATCACCCGACGTCCAGAGATCCCACTCGTCAAAACACATTTTCTTCTGAAAATCATTATTTTGGAATTACCTAAAGCAACGCCATTTTCAAACTACTTTTGTAATTATATTTTTATATCTGTTTATATCATCATTTTTGTTTGTTTTATTTATGTTTTTATTTCCTTCGTGTAACTTCATTTCTAGACTTGTTGTATTTCAGTGTCTAACTGCATGCCAATAATTTTCTCAAATGTGTGTCCATTTACAGAAACGGCACATATCCGTGGACAGCGGACTGCTGGGATTATTGGACACACTTTCAATCTGCTTTTGTATCGCTTCTCTGTCGGTCTGCAAATAAAGGGTTAACTGCAGCTGTCATACCTTAGAACCTAATTACAGAAGTGTCCGTGGAGATTGTCGACGTCACAGAGGAGGTGTGGCTGCTGGTTGCCTGGTCTATTAATATGTTCGTTATCCCTCACGACGACAGTTTCAGTGAGAGCCGCCAGCTTGCGCTATCAGAGACAAGCGGCTGTAGACAGAGAGAAGACAGAGTCTGGATCGGTAATAGGAGTCTGGACTATCCCGGCAATGGATCATAACCTTCAAAATACATCGCGCAATGCTGCGGCAATTGCGAAGAATGTTTTCTGGACGAATCAATATATCATTAATGTGCTGGCGTGGGACTATGGACTCGCTGTGGCGATTGTGTCATTCCAAGACGTTTACTACCCTGTACTCGCCATTGTAGCTCTTCCTGGTAAGTGTCTCGTCTCTTTCTCATGATGTTGTTGAAAAATATATGTCAGCTTCTCTTCCATCCCCGTCCTCCAACGGCTAACCTATTGCAAGTCAGGTCTTTCCAACCGGTATCGCTTCAGCAAACATGGTCTGAGTGTATGTAACACGGTACCTCATACAAGGTATATTGAGCAAGTAAGGAGGCATGCTGTCCAAAGGGACTTTGCTTTGTGGCTCCAGTACGCGCTTCCCACTGAATGCAAAGTGTGGATTTAGACAATTCATATTCTGCATGAGGTCGGTGACCAGTAGTGTGCTTCAGTGTTCATTGTATAACCTTACTCTTCAGGATTTTTATAAAAAGGCCTGGATGAAGAAGTGGAGGGATGGGTTAGTAAATTTGCTGGTGACACAACGGTTGGAGCTATTGTGGATAGTGTGGAAGGCTGTCAGAGATTACAGCGAGTCATTGATAAGATGCAATACTGGGAGAGAAGTGGCAGATAGAGTTCATCGCAGATTAGTCCAAAGTGCATCAATCTGGTAGATCAAAAATGATGGCCGAATATAGTATTAGTGTTAAGACTCTTGGCAGTGTGGAGGATCAGAGAGTTCTTGGGGTCCGATTCCATAGGGCGCTTAAAGCAGCTGCGCAGGTTGATTTTGTGATTGAGAAGGCATATGGCCGCCATTAATAGTTGAATTGAATTTAGGAGCCGAGAGGTAATGTTGCAGCAATTAGGACAATCACCTGACCCTACGTGGAGTACTCTGGTCAGTTCTGGTCACCTCACTACAGGAAGGATATGGAAACCATAGTGAAGGTGCAGAAGAGATTAGCAAAGATGATGACCGGATGGATTGTGGAACATGCCTTATAAAAACAGGTTGAGTGAACACGGCGTATTCTCCTCGAAGCGACGAAGGATGAGAGGTGACCTGATAGAGGTGTATCAGATGATGAGAGGTATTAATCGTGTGGATAGTCAGAGGTTTTCTCCAAGTGCTGAAATGGTTGACATAAGAGGACACAAGTTTAACGTGCTGGGATGCAGGTACAGAGGAGTAGTCATGGGGAATTATTTTATGCAGAGAGTCGTCAGTGTGTTGAATGTTCTGCTGACAACAGAGGTACTTGGAGGGTAGGAAAATAGAGGTCTGTGGGTAAGCCTAGTCATTACTAAGGTTGGGACATGTTCGGCACAACTTTGTGGGCGAAGAGCCTGCATTGTGCTGTTGGTTTTCTATGTTTCTAGATCAGCCATCATCACTTTCATTGCCAGATCTTGCCGGTCTGAACAGATGGACTATTCCTGCTCCTATTGCTAATGATCATGCCACTCCCCAATCTGCCCCTTTCCAACCAATCTCAATCTCCAATTTCTCTCCCACTAGACAATCTCCAATTTATATCTCGCACACCATTTTGAGTTTCCAATCCGTCTGTCTCTCAAAAGACAAATTCTAACTGGCAGATGGAGTTTAACTCAGATAGGTGTGAGGCAGATGGAGTTTAACTCAGGTAAATGTGAGGTGGTCCATATTGGTAGGTCAATTTTGACGGCAGAATATAGTATTAATGGTAAGACTCTTGGCAGTGTGGAGGATCAGAGGGATCTTGGGGTCCGAGTCCATAGGACGCTCAAAGCAGCTGTGCAGGTTGACTCTGTGGTTAAGGAGGCGTACGGTGCATTGGCCTTCATCAATCGTGGGATTGAGTTTAGGAGCCGGGAGGTAATGTTGCAGCTATATGGGACCTTGGTCAGACCACACCTGGAATACTGTGCTCAGTTCTGGTCGACTCACTACAGGAAGGATGTGGAAACCATAGAAAGTGTGCAGAGGAGATTTACAAGGATGTTGCCTGGATTGGGGAACATGCCTTATGAAATCAGGTTGAGTGAACACGGCCTATTCTCCTCGAAGCAAAGAAGGATGAGAGGTGACCTGGTAGAGGTGTATCAGATGATGCGAGTTATTGATCGTGTGGATGGTCAGAGTTTTTCTCCAAGTTCTGAAAAGGTTGCCATAAGAGGACACAGGCTTAACGCGCTGGGATGCAGATACAGAGGAGATGTCATGGGGAATTCGTTTATGCAGAGAGTCGTGAGTGTGTTGAATGTTTTGCTGGCAACAGTGGTGGAGGCGAATACGAGAGGGTCTTTTAAGAGACTTTTGAAGAGGTACTTGGAGGGTAGGAAAATAGCCTAGTCATTCCTAAGGTTGCGACATGTTCGACACAACTTTGTGCGCCGAAGATCCTGCATTGTGCTGTTGGTTTTCTATGTTTCTCGCTCCGCCATGATCACATTCGTTGCCAAATCATGCCAATCCGAACAGATGGCCTACTCCTGCTCCTATTGCTAATGATCTCATGTTCTCATTCTCTGCCGTGTTTACCGTTGAGCGGACTTGAATTTATATCACCGTAACACATGGCATCAGTTTATTATTCTCTTCACACCTCCCGGTCTCAACTCCTTCTTCTGACGTCAAAGATCAGACTATATTCCAGGTATCCACTAATATCCCTGATTAGTCCACAGGGTACGGCAGCTGAATTCAGCCATTCGAACACCGAGCCTTCTCCATCATAGCTGATTTATCATCCCCCTGAACCACATTCTGGCGACCACTCCCCGTATCGATTGATACCCCGACGAATCATGAGCCTATCATTCTCCACTGCAAACAAACTGGCAACTATAGCTGTCTGTGGCGATACATTCCACACATTTAGCAGCCTTCGTGTAAAGAAATTGCTCCCCTTCTCTGTTCCAAGGAGATTGTTTTACTTTTGTGAAAAGTTGTTCTCAGAAGATACCAATCCACGTCCGCAATATCTCGGACATTCAAAATTCGATAGGTTTCACTGAGAATCCCCTTCATATTCATATTCTGAACATCAGCAGGTAAATTATACTCACTACCGAATTAGTAATAGCTCCCATATTCATCTCTGTTCTCGGAAGTGTTGTCGGTTAAACTAATAGTTTATAAGGAATGTTTTCATCAAAATATGTGTTAATGACCTTTATTTCTTTCCGCACAGTGAACGTGGTGACATTAGTCATCCTGTCGCGGGGAAAGTGCGGTCTCTCCAAAGGCGTCAGAAGGTACCTGGTTGCCATGGTAGCAGCGGATCAGTTGGTCGTTCTCTTCGATCTGATTTTGAGCAAGATTCCGATGACTCTCATTCCAGAAGAGGTTTTCCTTTGGTCGCGTCGTGTTCCTGTGTGTAATATCCACGCCGTCGTGCTCTACGCCGCCACGGACTGTTCTGTCTGGTTCACCGTCACTTTCACCTTTGATCGTTTTGTCGCCATTTGTTTTCAGAAGCCGAAACGAAAATACTGTACTGGGAGAGCGGCGGCTCTGGTTCTGGGGACAGTGACTCTGCTGAGCTGCATAAAAAACATTTTTTGGTACTTTTTTCTCGGTGGGACATATTCGATATTAGGAACTTCCGTGGTGTGTTATAGCAGTAATCGTTTATTTTCCCCACCTAAGCTCGCAACATTTCTGATGATTCATTTCGTCTTCACCCCAATATTACCCTTTATTCTGATTCTGCTGCTCAACAGTTTAATCATCAGTCAGGTCCTGGTGGCCAGCCGAGCCCGGAGGAGACTCCGTGGTATGCGCGATGGCGAGACGCCCGTCGACCCGGAGATGAGGAACCGCAGGCAATCGCTTCTGTTACTGCTGGTGATGTCGGGGAATTTCATCCTGCTATGGGCGCTGCTGACGGTGTCTTTCGTATGGGAGAGTCTCAGTGTTTCCGTTCCCTTGATTCCCCCGAAATCTCTTCGGGAGCTGGGCTACATGCTGCAAACGCTGAGCTGCTGCACCAACACCGCACTTTATGCCGTGGTCCAGGCGAGGTTCAGGGTTCAGCTGAAGGAGACGGTGACATTTCCGTTCCGTCTAATGACAAATTTCACTCGGCGTTGTCAGGAGAGCATTAATCCTCAGTGATGCCCCAAAATACCCTATTCCGTCAGTGGCATGTGCAGTTCCATTGGCGCTGTGGACGTCCCTGTATATCTCCCGCCCTCCACCCCTTTATGCACCAACAGGATTTGAGAGTATCCCCTTTCTGCCTCCACTCTGCCACTTCCAGTTTACTTTCTTCACGAGTTCCCTGAAATGTCCCCCTCAGTACCACCAAGTGGGTTGTTGTAACCTCATTTGCATGCGAAGCTTTGCCATCACCATCGCAATACGAGCGTTGTGCCCTGCTTGTGTTCCGTGCGAATCCCAGCCTGAGTATGCCCGATGTCGCTGCATCTCTTTCCTCTGTCGATGACTATTGGTTCGAAGAGCCCCTGCCTTTGAGCCGTTCAGGAAGACTGGTTACCGTGGGCAGACAGCAAGTCTCCACTTGTGGATCGGAGTTCTTTAGAGTTCTGTATGCCACCTCGAGAATAATTTACTTACTTGCACTCGTAAAACGACTAATCCAATCGTCCGTCCCTAGCAACAATTCCCATCGGAAAGCCTCTGGAATTCAAATAAATTCTTGGCCACTTTGTGTTGCGGTGGTCCTATCTGTCGAATTGGATTGAGTACATTCGGTGTGTAGGGAAGTTGATTGCTGAAGAAATGGCGCATGACGTCAATTTATTGATTGATTCCCTCGTAGCTTGGACTTTCTCCTTCTCCGGTTGATTATAAGCCGTTCGACTCATTTCCCGCCGCTGTCGTAAAGTGTGACTGCCTGGATGTCCTCGTCGTACTCCTGATTCCTCCCACAAACCAAACACCATAGGTTAATTGGTCATTGTAAATTGTCCCATTAGTAGGGCCAGTCGGATCGTGAAACTTTGCGCCAGCCAAGGCTCGACGCTTGTCCTTACACTGGAAGTAAATCTTTTGAGAAGGACTCCTCCCGGTAGGCTGAGACAAGAGACTGAGATGCATTGGATAGAACGGCTTCAAATAGAATACAGAGGGCAGTGGTGGAGGTCAGCCATTCTGCATGTGACAATTGTTGGAAATGTTCTGGCATTTAATTTGGATGAAAATGGGAGTGACTCATAAATACTCTTGCAGCCGACACAAACGTGATGGAGTTGTCGATGTTGAGAGAGCCTGGTAAAAGTCCAATTGGCGAGGCACCGACTCTTTTTTCACCTCGGCGAATCAGCCCGGACAGACGGACGAAAGCAGGGCTCACACAGCTAACTGTACGAGCTAACGTTTTAAAAAGTTATTGTGTTTGGCGAGGTAAGCGTGTGAGTAGACTTATTTTTCCTTATTTCATTCCTTTCGAATGGGTTAGCATGCCTGGAGGGTTAGTGCTCTGTTCAGGGTGTCAGATGTGTGAATCCTGGGAGACCTCCAGCCTCCCTGATGGCCACATCTGCGCCAGGTGCACCGAGATGCAGCTCCGCAGAGACCGTGTTCGGGATCTGGAGCTGCAGCGTGCTGACCTACTGTTTATTAGGAAAAGTGAAGAGGTGATAGACAGGAGCTACTGGGAGGTAGTTATTGCAAACTACAGGGGTCAGAAAAATGTGTGACTGTCAGGAAAGGGAAGAGAAATGCCCGGATAGTGAAGAACACCCCTGTGGCTGACTCCTCAGCAATAAGTATATCGTTTTGTTGTTGAAGGGGATGACCTTCAACAGAGACCCAGTCACACAGCCTGGAGCTGTTGTGCAGGGTGAAATGAAGGAGAAGAAGAATGCGTTAGTCAGAAGCGATTCCATAGTCAGGGGAACAGGCAGGAGATTCTGTGAGCCTGATAGAGATACCCGCATGGTGTGATGCCTCCTAGGTTCCAGGATACAGGATGTTTCGGGTTGGGTCCAGAATATTTTGAAGGGCGAGGCGAGCAGCCAGCTGTCTTGGTACATGTTGGTACCAATGACATAGAGAGAAAAATGGAGGACGTCCTAAAGAGAGATTTCCGGGAGTTAGAAAGGAAGCTGAGAAGCAGGACCTCCAGGGTAGTAATCTCAGGATTGCTACCTGTGTCACGTGCTAGCAAGGGCGAGGATAGTAGGATCAGGCGGATGAATGCGTGGCTGAGAGTCTGGTGCCGGGGGCAGCGCTTCAGATAGTCAGGTCTTTGGGATCTCTTCTGGGGAATGTATGACCTGCTCAAAAATGACGGGTTCCACTTGAACCCGAAAGGGACAAATATCATAGTGGGAAGGTTTAATTGAGCTGTTAGGGAGGGTTTAATCTAATTTGATGGGAACCGGAATGATAGAGCAGAGGAGGCGGGGTGGGGGACAGAAAGAAATCTATGATAGTGAAAAGTAAAGATGTCAGGAAAGACAGGTAGGTTATAGGGCACATTTGCAGCCATTGGGATGAGGTGCAGTGCATTCAAAGCAAAAAGTACCAAAGACTGGACATAAGGTGTTATATTCAAATGCACGCAGCGTAAGGAATAAGGTGTATGATCTTGTCGTACAGTTACAGATTGACAGGTATGATTTTGTGGCCATCCACCCGTTTGCCGTTGTACCTGCTCCGGCTCAAGGACAAGCGCTCTTGGAACCAATAGCCGTCACCAGAGGAAAGAGAGGGAACTGCACCGGGCGTACCTGAGCAGGCAATCGGAACACACGGAAGACCGCCAGGACAGAAGGGTCGTATTGCGATGGTGATGGCAAGACTTCGCCTGCAAATAAGGGAAGAATCAGCCACTTGGATGACCAGAGGGGTCATGACAGGGAACCCGTGAAGAAAGTAGACTGGAGGGAGCAGAGTGGATGCCGACTGGGGCATTCTCTGCTCATGATTGTTAATGGAAGGGTGGAGGGCGGGAGCTATTCAGGGACGTCCACAGTCACAATGGAACTGCAAATGCCACTGAAGAAATGGGAAATATTGGGGCGTCACTCAGGATTAATGCTCTCCTGACAACGACGAGAGAACATTGCCATGAGACAAAGGGAGATTTCAACGTCTCCTTGAACTGCAGCCTGTACCTGGTCTGGGCCACGGCGTAAAGGGCGGTGTTTGTGCAGCAGCTCAGCAGCTGAAAAATGTAGCCCAGTTCCAGCAGAGTATTCGGGTGTTTAGCTTTAAAATAAATAAAAAAAGGCTATCCCATACGGAATACACCGTCAGCAGCGCCCACAGCAGGATGACATTCCCCGACATCACCAGCAGTAACAGGAGGGATTGCCTGCGGTTCTTCATCTCCGGCTTGGCGGATGTCTGGCCATCGCGCGATCCATGGAGTCTCCTCCGGGCTCGGCTGGCCAGTAAGACGTGCCCGATGGTTAAACTGTTCAGCAGGAGAATCAGAACAAAGGGGAATATTGGGGTGAGGATGAAATGAATCGCTTGAAGTGTTACCTGCTGATGTGCGGAAAAGAAACGGCGACTCCCCACACAGAGAAAGGAAATTATTAATACCGAATATATACCATCGAGCATAAAGTACCAGAAAATGTTCTTTACGCAGCTCAGCAGAGTCACGGTCCCCAGAACCAGAGCCGCCGCTCTCCCGGTGCAGTAATTTAGTTTCAGCTGCGGAAAACAAATGGCCACACATCGATCAAAGGTGAAAGCGACGGTGAACCAGACAGAACAGTCTGTGGCAGCGTAGAGTATGACGTCGTGAATATTACACACGGGAACACGAAAACTCCAGTAGAAAACCTCCCATGGCATGTAAGTCATCGGAATCTTGCTCAATACCAGATCGAAGAGAACCACCAGCTGATCCGCTGCTACCATGGCAACCAGGTACCTTGTGACGCCTTTGGGGAGACCGCACTTTCCCCGCGACAGGATGAAGATTGTCACCACGTTCACTGTGCGGAAGGAAATCAAGTCCATTAACACACATTCAGTATGAAATATTCTCTGAAAACAACTATTTTAATCGATATCATTTCCAAATGCAGACATGGACATTGAATTGATGTAGCTACTAAGGAGATAATCCTATCCATTATTAAATGGTAGTGACTATAATGTATCTGAGAATTTCGGGAGAATGAGGGGAATCTCATTGAAACCTATCGAATATTGAAAGGCCGACATATCGTGGACGTGGAGAGGATAGCTACTGTAGTGGTGGAGTCTGAAACTGGAAGATGAGGATTCACAAGTCGTCACTTTAGATCAGAGTTGGATATAAATCTGTTTCGACCGTGGCTGGTGAAAATGTTCAATTCCTCGCCACAGACGGCTATGGGAGTCAGTTCGTTGGAACCATTTGCAGCAGAGAGTGATGTGCACGTGATTCGTCCAGGCGTCAACTAATATGGAGAATGGGCGCCAGAATGTGGTTGAGAGGGATAGTAAATCAGCTATGATGGAATGGTCGAGAATCCTCGGTGCTCAAATGACGGAATTCAACTCCCGAGCCCTATGGGCCAAGCAGTGACATCGAAGGATAGCTGGGATGTCTGGTAAACTTGGAGAAGCAGCTGAAAACGGGATATGAACATTACTAATTTCTAATTAAGTGCCAAGTATCACGGCGCCAGTAATTTAACTTCCTTCAACAGTAAACACGAGAGAACATTAGAGCAGAAGAGCTGAAGAAATAGTAGCTGGAATAGTCCAGCTGTTCGGACTGGAATGCTCCGCCATTGAAGATAATCATGGTTGACCTGATCATGGTCATATCTCCATCTGCAGACTTTTTTCCGCCTAAGCTCGTAATACCCTTAATACGCAAAAATCAAACCAAACTTCTCTGAAATATATTTACTGAATTAGAGTCAACTTCTTCATTGTACAGAGAATTCCACAGATTAACCACTCTCTGGGAAATGCAGTTCCTCCACATCTCCTAAATTCACTCCCCACAAGCTTCAGCCTATGTCCCCTAATTCTAGTCTCAACTACCACTGGAAACAACTTTCCTGTCCCTGTTTTGTCTATCCCTTTCTTATTTTTATATAAAGATCGTGTCTTATCCTTCTGAATTCCAGTGAAATGTCTCCTTATAGTCTCGCCACCTCATGTCTGCAATCAAAATGGGGAAACGACTACAAGGCCAGTAAATCCCTCCTCAAAGCAGCTTACCAGACCTGTACGCAGTCCTCCAGCTGCCGCCTCAACAGTACCTCGTGCATTTGCAGCATAACCACCATGCTCATCAATTCACCCCTGTAGCAATGAATGACAGTAACACATTCGCCTCCTTGTTAGCCTGCTGTTGCTGCAAACCAATCTTTTGTGATTGAAGAAGAAACACTCTAAACTGCCTCCACACGGCAGCATACTGCAATCGTTTACCAGTTAATAATATTCTGTTCTTCCGTTTGTCGCTTCAACAATCGATATCCGTCTGCAGGCTCCAGGATTGCCCTGCACTATTTGTGTAGGTGGAAGGTCATGGTAGTAATGATGCCTACGTGACTTCATTCTCTTTTACCGGTGGGGCTTTAGGTATTTACTTCTTTATTCATTCATTCATTCGTTCATTCATTCACTCATTCCAGCGATGCAGTCCCTACAACAAAATTCGGGATAGCTGAATTTTCCTACCATCTCCTAATTGGACTGTGGAACGTAAAGTAACGGAAGCATGTGTATGCTTCAGAGAGGGTGCAGATGTAATTTGCCAGAATACTGCCTAGATTGGAGGACACTCATTATGAGGAGAGGTTCTGAGAGCTCGAACATGCTTGGATGTGAGTGAAGGTGCATAAGAAGTCATTTGGTGGCAGTGCTTGAGATGAGAAGAGACACAGACAACATTTGCCTGACAGAGAAGTAACCGAGACGCTGACAGCCCCAAAGCTGGAGAGAAAACGTCCGTAATTCACTCAGCTGGTGTTGCTAAATCTGTACCGGTTTAACAAACCAGCCATGCAATTAGCGCGTCATTAGAGGACAAGTATGAAAGAGAAGCTGATTGATATTTTTCAGTGTTAATCACGAGGAAGAGACAAGACACTTACCAGGCACAGCTACAATGGCGAGTACAGGATAGTAAACCTTTTTGACGGTCTCAAGCGCCGGATAGATTTGAGTGCCCAACGGTATCATTTTAGGATTTTTCTCCAGATATGGATACCCCCAGAAAATATTCCTTATAGATCCGGCAGCGTTCCGCGAGTCATTTTCCAGATTCATTGCTGGAATACTTCGGATTCCTCTTCCCGATCCAGCCTCTGTCCTCTCTACCTGGAGCCGCTGGTCTCCGATAGCGCAGAGTGACGGCTCTGACTGAGACTGGCGTTGAGAGGGAGACATATTAATGGAAAAGGGAACCAGCAGCCACACCTCCGCGATGACGTCATCGATCCCCACGGACACTCCCTGCATTAAGTTCTTCGGAATGAAAGTTGCAGTTAACCATTTGCTTACAGACACTCAGAGAAGCGATACAAAAGCAGATTGTAAGTGTACCTAATAATCCCAGCAGTCGGCTCTCCACGGATGCATACCATGTCTGTAAATTGGCACAAAATTGAGAAACTTATTGAGACAGGCCTAGTCATTGATAAACAACAAGTCAGGAAAGGAAGGTACACGTAACAAATCAAAAAACAAAGAAACAAACAAACAAACAATAATGATGATATCAACAGATTAAAAACGAATCTTGCTCAAATAGTTCTTAAAAATAGAGTTGCATAGGTTGATTGACAATGATATCGTGTTAGATTATTCCAATCACCGGCCAATCTGGACATCGGGTGATTTCGGAGTCAGCACGGGTATAAAAAGCGACAGCGGATCGTAACAGTGAAAAAGCGCTTTGACCAGAGTCCAGGCGGCGTTTGCGGTTGATCCGCAGGAGTAAGACCGGGTCAAATGCAGTAGCCATCGTCTGAATGGACGGTCAAACAGGTCATCTTCAGGATTCTGCTCACCAAGGCGTCATCTCAGGGAAACTACAGTCAAAGAAGGCAAAGAAAAGAAAAAAATAAACAAAAAAAAAATCTCCTGACTAAGTATTATTTTCCTTCCCTTCTTTATATCTGATCAGATAGGATAACAGAGATGCCAGGGAGGATAGTTGAATGCTCGTTTTGCGGGATCTCGGAAGCCATAAGAACTCGGATAAACCTGACGACGACAACTGCGGGAATTGCGTTCAGCTGGATCTGCTGACAATCCGCGTCGATGAGCTGGGGGCTGAACTGGACGAGTTCCAGATTATTCGGGAGGCTGAAGTGGTGATGGAAAAGACATATAGAGAGGGAGTTACACCCAGGACGCAGGGAACAGGAGACTATTTGAGAGTCAGGAAGGAGAAATGGCTGAAGGAGCCAGGGCAGAGTTCCCATGTGGCCATCTCCTGCAACATTTGTTAAACCGTCGCTGTGTTTCGGGGCGGGATAATCACCTAACAGTGTTCAGTCACAGTGTTGGACTCTCATTCACTTAGAAAGTCTCTGTCACACAGAATGAAAGTTGGCGTTGAGTGGTCTTCTTGAGTGTGTGTTGGTGTGGGGGGCAGATTTTCCTGTGTAATTGCAACTCTGATTTTTCAATACAAAAGTTCTTCCCATTTACGAAATACTCCACGCCTTTATTCCCTCTGCCAAAGAGAAAGACTCGGCACTTACCTACGTTATATTCCTTCATAATTCTTTGCCTCTTCTCCGGTCTGTCTAGGTCCTTCTGCAAGCACCTTGCTTCCTCAACACTGCCTGCCCTTCCATCTACATTCACATGGATATCAAACCGTGTCACATAACAATCAATTCCTTCATCCAAATCATTGACGTACATGATAAGAAGCGGTCCCAACACCGATTGCTTCGGAACTCCACTGATCACCGCATGTAATGTTTATGGACAACTCCAGAAGGCCACAATGTTAAACACCATCAGGATAGTTTGAAAGATCTGAACGAATGAGAAATGAGAATTGAGTGTGATTGGCTGTGTCCGGACATGAGGTTTCACCAGCTGCTGCGAAACAGAAAAGGTACAGAAACTTACTATCAATACAGGCAATACGAGCAGTACATCTGGCACAATCCATAATAACCGTCCGGATATCGTAACAGGGGATAGACAAAGAACATCAACTTATTCGAGAGATTGTCATTGCAAGCACACAAAACGTCAAGAAATCAATGCTTTAAAATACCATTATATGCTGAATTAACCATTACGTACAATTCATAATCTATACCTTCACATTATGAACCGGGTCAAGTTTGATCAGGTCTAAGAATCCCCTAATAACAAGTGTCTGCACCAAATTTTAAACCACAGATCTTTTTTAGAATATATGAATAGCCGATCTGACATCAATAAATGGGTGATTAATCCTTAATTAATGTTTCAGAGAGCAGGGAAAGTGTAATTTTTAGAGAAAAAAAATGTTTCTGGCAAAAAAGCATCTACTATCACACAATATCATGTCCTATTTTATCTAAGACATGAAAACGTAACGGCCACAATTATTTAAATATGTTTGTTGAAACTGAAACTGGCGATAACATTCTGCAACTGTGGAATTTATGATATAAACATTTATAACCATTACAACCATCAAACACTGTCCTTACTGCTATATCATAACATATATTCATAACCACGATGTAATCATAAATAATAACTATTAATTGAACATTAACTAACATTTAACCAACACACAAGCCAAACAAAAATAATAACAATTGCTATTTACAAACAAGTCATCGCATTCTAAGGAGTGGTCGGATACCTTGCGTGTGTGACCCTTGCATATGTGTTACCCACATTTGCAGCAAGTTGTCCCTGTTTTACAGCCCTTTTTGCCGAGCAGTAGTTGTATCTCCTTCTCTTCTGTCCCCTTGTGTTGGCTTCTTGTGGGACTTGCTGTGGCTGTTTTTCTGTCCTCCTGAGCGCTGACCTCTGCAACCTCATGTAATGTGCTCATGAGGATGACATTCTTGTTCTTCTTTTGCATATACGAGACAACTGAGGTGTCATGGGTGAAAGCAAACTTGGAAGACAAGACGTCTCTCCCCGTTGTTGCAATCACAGCAGGTGGCAGCTCAGGCTTGTTCCACGTCACACTGCCAACCATTGTGATTTTCCACTTAAGGAGCATCTGACCAAGATCCGGAGATGTCAAGAAGTTGTTTCAGATCACATTGAGTCCTCTTAGCACTTTTGCCATCACTTACACGACGCGCAAGCTTTGTTTGCGCTCCGTGGCTCCCCCAGCTGGCTTCCAATAACATACTTATTGGGTTCAGCGCACTCCATATGACAAAGGCGTTGTAGGTCGATATATCAATGATGTTATGGATTATGGCGAGAGACAAGCGTGCTGTTCCCCTGTAGCAGCTGTACGTTCCTGTTACTTTGTCAACGTTGTGCACTCCTCCTTTGTTGGCATTGTGGTCAATGATGATGGCTGTTTTTCTGTACTCCTGAGCGCTGCCCTCTGCATCCTCATGTAATGTGCTCATAAGGATGACATTCTTGTTAATCTTTTGCATATATGAGACAACTGTGGTGTCATGGGTGAAAGCAAACTTGGAAGACAAGGCGTCTCTCCCCCATGTTGCCACCACCCCGGGTGGCATCACAGGCTTATTCCGCCTCACGGTGCCGACCATTGTGATTTTCCTTTTCAGGAGCGCCTGACCAAGCTCCTGAGATGTGAAAAAGTCGTCACACGTCACATTTTGTCCTCTTAGCCCTTCTGTCATCTCTAACACGACCCGCATGCCTTGTATTCTCTCCGGGGCTCTCCCAGCTGGCTTCCCATTGCACACTTGCATATTCTAAAAAACAATAAATTTCTGCCTTAAATAAACCCACGAACACAGGCTTCACAGCTGAATGTGATGTCAGATTCCCCAAATTCACCACCTCTGGCGACAGAAACTTCTCCGCTTCTCTGTTTTAAATGGACGCCTCCATATTCTGAGGCTAAGCCGTCTTCTCTCAGACTCCCAAACCTTGGGTAGCATCCTGTCAGGTGTATAACTCCCATTCTGCTATCTCCCTCCTGTCCTAAAAAGCGAAGTGGCATTTTCAATTTTTCTGTCCCCTGGCACCATGACACAGTTCAATGATTTCAGAAAGATCAGTGCTAATGCTCCACAATCTCTACCGCTCAGTCTTTAAGAAGCATGATGTGGTGTTTATCTGGTCCGGTGAACAATGTACCCTGTGGTCCTTCAGCTTTTTGGGCACATTCATCTCTTGTGAGAATAACTGCCCCCACTCCTGTTCCTTCACACACCACAACATCAGACAAACTGATGGTATCTTCCACAGTGACGATCGCTGCAACTTGTTAATTTCTTTCATTTGTCATTTCCTTGTCCCCCATTATTATTTCTCCTGCCTCATTTGCTAGTGGTCCTATATCCATTCTTATTTCTGTTTGATTTTTGTGCTTGAAAACGATTTTTCTACACACGCTATGATATTTTTTCACTATCTTGCTTTCATATTTCATCCACAAGTTTTCCCATTACGCTGTTTCCCAGTAGTTTTTGCTTTGTTATCTGCCTTCCTTTTGCTTTTACGTTTTGCCACGATTGTGCTACATAGTTATTTGAGTATTTTTGGTTATTAGAAAGAATATATTCTGCACTTTCCTCTTTTTATCCACAAACGCACCCTGCAGACAATCCTGACAGCGTCTCGATCAATTTTTATTTGTTCAAGACCTTTCTCATAACACTGTAATTATCATTTACGCCACTGAAGTTCTGCTACTTCGGACTTTAATGTTCAGTATCATATTTATAATTGAACTCAAATGTATTTTAATATTTTAATGACTGCTTAAAGTTCGTTTACGTTAAGCTCTCTAGTCATTTCCGATTTATTTCTTAACACACAATCCACAGTAGCTGATCCACAAGTCGGCTTCAGGACACACTGTAAGAACAAACCAACCCAATCGAGGTGCATGTAGAACAATCCCATGGTTATCATAGCATCGACCTTTATGCACATATTTTTCCCGTTGAAATCTGTGGTGTGTATTCCAGCTACTGTCGGGAGGCATGTATATACCTCCAATGTGGATCATTTTACCCTGTCAGTTTCTTAACACCACCCACAGTGATTCCACAGCTTACGGTCATATGTCACATCTTTTTACTGAGCTGATGCCATTCTTCACCTGCAGAAACAAGCCATCCAATCTAAAGTCCTTCCAATTCCTCCGATACATCCTGTAGCCTTGGACATTCAAATCCGAAATGCGACCAACATTCCGCACGGTTCAGTGATAGCCGCAGCATCCTACAATCTGACAGTCTGCAACGGTGAGGTCGGCTTGCCGGTGATAGATGAGGAACGGATGTATGAGTCTGAGGCCGGTTGTCTGTGCTCGGTGTCAGATGTGGGAGATCCTGGAGTCTCCCATCCTCCCGGACGGCCATATCTGGACCGGTGTGTCGAGCTGCTGCTCGATGACCTTCGTATGGTCGGGGAGAGTGAGGAGGCCAAATGAAGGATTTATAGGGGGGTGGTCACACGGGGACAACAATCAGGAGAGGGAAGGGGAAGTGTAAGGTACTAGAGAGTACTCTTTTTGTGGAACCACTAGACAATAAGTACTCCTGATTTAATATTGTTGTTTTGGGGGGCGGGGTGGGGGGTGGACTGCCTTCCTGCCGAGGCATCTGGCACAAAGTCCGGCCCTGTGCCTCCGAAGGGTATGGAAAAGAAGGGCACGGCATTATTGACGGGGCCTCTATATTTAGAGGGACGTACAGGCGATTCTGTTGACGCAGGGAGCAAACTCGGATGATAGTTTGCCTCCCAGGTGTCAGGGTCCGGGATGTTTGAGATCGAGTCCATAATATTCTGCATTGCGAGGGAGAACAGCCGGAGGTCGTGGTACATATTGATACCAATGACATTGGAAGGAAAAGGGAAGAGGTCCAGAAAAAAAGACTATAGTTAGTCGGAAAGTAAGTTGAGAGTCACGACCGCAAAGGTAGTAACTTCCGGATAATTATTGACTGTGCCGCGCGACAGCGAGAATAGGAATACAGTGTGGTGGAGGATATATGCGTGGCTGAGGGATTGGATCAGGGGACAGGGATTCAGATTTCTGGACCATTGGGACCTCTTTTGGGCCAGGTGTGACCTGTACAAAAGGACGGGTTGCAGTTGAATCCCGGAGGGTCCAATATCCTGGCGGGGAGGTTTGCCATTCTCCTGCTGGGGAGAGTTCAAACTGGAATTGTTGGGGGGTGGACACCGAACTTAAGAGAATGAAGAAGAGGAGGATTGCACACAAATAGAGAAAGCTTATCCACAGTAAGAGATGGAGGGTAGACATGTGAAAGAGAAGGGACGTTCTCAGGCCGACGTTTTGAGATGTGTCTATTTTAACGCAAGGAGTATTGTGACCAAATCGTATGAGCTTAGACCGTGGATCAGCACATGGAGCTGTGTTGTGGTCGCCTTTACAGGGACTACAGGGCATCAAATGTTATTGTGAGAAGGCGGGTGAATGGGACTAAAGGAGAGATTGGATCAGTTCATGATGAAATGGCGGAGCAGACTCAATGGGCAGAATGGCCTACTTTTGCTCCTTTGCCTTATGGTCTTATGATGTAGTGGCCTTAGGGACAGTGAGGGAGGAAAAAGTGGAGGGGGCGTGGCACTGTTGATCACACAGAGTGTCACGGCTGCAGAAAAGTTGGACGTCATGGTGGAATTGTTTCGGAGTCTTTGTGGGATAGGACCTATCACTTGTGACAGTGGGAAAGTGTGTATGGAACAGGAGGAAATAGCCAGAAGTACGTAATGAATTATTCATTTCAGTATTCACTATGGAAAAGGATCTTGGTGAATGTAGTGATGACTTGCAGCAAACTGAAACGATTGAGCAACTACATCTTTGTAACTGGATATGCTGGAGCTTTTGGAAAGCATCAAGTAGGATGTCACCGGGACCGGATGAGATGTACCACAGGTAACTGCGCGAGGCGAGGGAGGAGATTGCTGATCCTCTGAAGATGATCTTTGCATCACTAATTGGGAATGGAGAAGTTGCAATTTTGTGAAGGGCTGTCGGAGGTGACTGTGGGACGTTAATAGGATGGAAACTGGGCAAAGAAGTCGCAGATGGAGTTCAACCCAGGTAAGTGTGAAGTAGTTCATTTTGGTAGGTCAAATATAATGGCAGAATATAGTATTAATGACAAGATGCTTGGCAGTGTTGAGGTTCAGAGGCATCCTGGGGCCCGAGTCTGTAGGAAGCTCAAATCAGCTGCGCACTTTGACTCTGTGGTTAAGCAGGCATACGGTGCATTGGCCTTCATCAATCGCGGGATTGTGTTTAAGAGGCGAGAGGTATCGTTGCATCTGAAGAGGATCCTGGTCAGACCCCAACCGGAGTACTGTGCCCACATCTGGTCGCCTCACTACAAGAAGGATGTGGAAAACATATAATGGGTGTAGAGCATATTTACAAATATGTTGCCTGGATTGTGAGGGGCGGTGGCATGCCTTTCTAGAATAGGTCTTTTCTCCTTGGAGAGACGGACGATGAGTGGTGACTATACAGATCTGTATAAACTGCTGAGAAGCATTGATCAGATGAATAGTCAGAGGCTTTTTCCCAGCGTTTAAATGACTATCACCAGAGGGCACAGCATTAATCTGCTGAAAGGAGGTACAGAGGCGATGTCAGGTTCCGTTTTCCGCTCAGAGATTGGTGAGTGTGTCTAAAAGGATATCGATGACAGTGGTGAAGGCGGATACCATAGGGTCTTTTAAGAGACTACTGGATTGGCACATGGAGCTTTAATAAATAGAGGCCTATCGCAAACACTAGGAAATTAATAAGGTAAGTAGATGCTTGGCACAGCATTGTGGTCCGAAGTTCATTTAATATGTTGTAGATTTAAAATTTTTCCATAATTGCTAACTAATTCTTTATGCTTGTAAAACGAGCTTATCCTTCCATTTTCCTCAGAGGCACATGTCTGGATCGGCTTCTTTTAAAGGCAACATTTACTTGTGCCTCGATCACCACACCAGTAAGTGCAACCCTTGTACACACGTCTCGCTGTGGAAACGTCTTGCCGTTTACAGTGCATTTGAAACCACCGCATGAAAATTACCCAGTACTTTGCGTATCTTTGTAATCTTCTGCAAGATTACTAATCATCCTATTTGCAAACATCCGAGTCGGTTATATATATCACAGTCCCCAGGAAGGACTCACTGTCTGACATTAACTATGGACTGTTCTTTATTTGTTCTGATTAAAATGCGAATTGTGAATTGCAACATCAATCTCTGCATCAGACACTGCCACCTGCTGGCGGCATTCAATTCTACGTTTCTTTTTTTATATTTGCAAATCAGTGACTCAAACAGCAGAATTACTGAATTGAATGTCTACGAACAGGTGTTTCAATTTTTTTTTTATAAACCCAGGGTTCATTTTTTTTTCTGTGGACTGTCACTTAAAAAGTCCGAGACAATGACTTTTCGATACTGTTGGATTTCGGCTGAGTATAAAAATTGCTCTATTGATGTGGTGAGAAAGGTGACGTTATTTGAAGGATAATGAATGTTTACATTTTATCCTGCGGCTTGTTTTTAAAGATACAAGGACAGAGAGACAAACAGTCAGAATCAAGATGGATTTGATCAATGGAAGACACCAATGAGTCGGCCGCTTGTTTAAACTTTCAGATCGGGAGTATTGAAAAATGACTCTCACAAGTTGCTGGAACTAGAAAAAGTTTGCAGAATTGAGAGAAAGGAAAGGTTTGAAACAGAAGAAACCTATTTACCAAAAAAGATGGGAGGTTGGACTGTGTCTCCAATTAGCCCGTGAGTGTGGCTTTGTTTCCATTCTGATATAAAAGTATGGTTCTCACAGAGTTAATCCGCAGTAGTGGGTTCCCTGTTGAGGGGAAAACCTTTAATACGCGTGTGTTTTTACCCTTTGCCGTTCCCTCAGTGGGTCTCCTCTACCTTTCCCGACAACTCTCCCTGCTTGATACCCAGGGACGCGCCCTCACAGGGGCTTCCTGCCTCTCACATTCCAGCCGCTAGTGGCCCTCTTCCCCACAGTTATCGCACACACTTCCGGCCTCCCCTCCTCTCGCGGACCCCCCGCATCTCGCAGACCTCTACTTTGTCTGTCCCCTGAGGTGAAGGGGGGGGGGGGTCTCACCCTACCAGTCCGTCAAACTGAGAGTCCACACCTACCCTGAACCCCAGCAACTTCTCAGTTCTCAGCTCTGCAAATACCCCCTTTATCAATTCCTGTGTGGAGCTGGTTCCGATGACCTCACCCCAAGGTTGACAGAGTCCTCCCGCGGCCCAAACGCGTTCTCATCCCCCTCACCTCTCCGATCAGATGAACGAAATATGGTGTAGGGCGTTTGATACGAAAGCAGGAGACTCCAAGCGATCCTGTCCTCAGCCGAGGATCCTCTAGTTCCCTGTCCATCCTTAACTGATCTACCTCAGAGGCCCGAATGAGCCTTCGGTGCCGCAGCCATTAAGACGCCTCTCTTGCCGACAAAGCTACGCCAACAGCCTCTCACCCTTGACCTGACGCATGTTTTGAAACTACCCTAGGAGCTCCCGGTCAACGCAAAAGCACTCTCCAATGCCTCCAAATACTCAGCGTTAGAGGCCGAGGGCTGGTTATCCTTCACGCCTCGAACTACCTCCGCCGCCACTCCCGGCAAACTTTGAACCAATCACTGCCGCAATTCATCTACCGGGCACTGCCAGTCTCACTTAACAACTGCGAAGTTTGTTCTTCCAAGTCTCATAATCCTCTTCACCTTCGGGGCTGGGCTTTATCCCAGAGAAAATTCTTATCTTCTGGCGGGGCCCCTTGACTTTCTGGCCAGGGAGGTAATGGCAGATGCCAGGTCGAAACTCTCACCTTTCGCTGGGGGACGGGAAATAAACAAGTTTCCCAAATCTGACCACACTTTCCTCTCCACCCTCAGGAACGAGAGCATTCGTTCCCTAAGATCTCCGCCCTCATCCTCTGGCAACCCAGCTCGCTGATCTCCGACCCTTCCCTCCTGATCGTTGGCAGACGCCATGGTCCCGTCTCCCCTGGGACACCAATAAACTCTGGCAACTCCGCCTCTCGTATGTCCATGCTTGTCTGCACTAGCACTAGGTCTGTTCTCGTCTCAAAATCAAACGTTCGAGGTAGCATTTCAACTTTGCCAGCAGCTTGAACCATACTGAAACGTTGAAGTGACACTTCACTCCAACGCTCGAACCCGACTGCCGACATAACAACACAACTTTAAACAGGGTGATCACACAGCCGGACGAGACCCCACAAATGTAACACTCGGCTGTATTAACTGACGTTCGCTAGGGGAAACGACCGGAGGCCCTGTCAATCTGTGTAGTCATCTTTGCGTAGATGCTGTGTAATGCAGCCAGGTATAAGCCCATAACGTAAAATATCAGACAGTACACAATGTACGATTAAATGATTACAATGTTTAACTTTTATTTGGTGGTGTGGTTTGGTGAAACAAACTAAGCAAAGGCGCCGCTCAATAAATTTATCAGTTTCGTGCATAAAATAATTTGGTGGATCTTACGCCTTCCTCGTTCGTCCATAAACTAACTCCGAACCTCCGACAACACTGCGAACCGTCGAATTCCGGTATCCTCCGTCCTGCGATCGCGGAACGGTCCCGGACTCGTCCTGTCTCTTCACACCCCTCGTCGATCGAAGAGACCGCAAACACTCTCTTGGTTCCCACCCTGCAAGATAGCATAACAGGTCTCCGATTGGTTAGTTCCCCGTTATCTGTAGTTATAACCAAAGCATCGCAGCTACACAGGACTATACACCTCGTCAGATAATATTACAGAGAAGCCATTTCATTATAAAACGACCAAGAAGCCATTTTATTAGATTTAACAGTTAACATTGCGCTCAATATTACTGAGCACCAGACTTCAGAATCCATTTCCAGGCGTCAGGGATATAATAGAACTCTTTAGCAAACTATTAATCTACATACTCTTCCTGCTTCCGGCCTCACAAGCACGTAGCACGGGCAACAAATCCAGGAGCGTCCTGTCTTTTAACTTCGCTCTTAACTCCCGGAAATGGCAGTGCAGTACTTCGTTACTCATCGTACCTCTGTCACTGGTAACACAATGGGCCACTATTTCGAGCTGTTCACACACCTAGTTCAGATTGCCACATGGGAGCTGTGCCCCGGCCGCCATCCCCCCGCCAACCCACACACACAGACACCGTTCAACACCCACTTCCCTTCTGACTCACAGAGTCAAACTGAGTGCATGAGACCCGAACACTGTGACTGAACACTGTTAGGTGATTCTCCCGCCCCCCAAACTCTGCGATGGTATCCAAAAGGTGAAGGAATTTGCCACATGGGAGATGTGCCCTGGCCCCTTCAGCTTTTTTGCTTTCCTGACTGTCACACAGTCTCCTGTGCCCCGTGGCCCCGGTGTAAATTTTTCCCCTATGACGTGTCTATCATTTCTGCCTCCCGAATGATCCGGAGCTCGTCCAGTTCCAGCTCCACACCCTGCACCCAGATTGTTAGAAATTGCAAGTGAAGGCAGCTCTCGCAGTTGTAATCATCAGGGCCACTGGAGATTTCCAGGCCTTCCCAGATCCCGCAAGAGGAGCATTCGGCTATCCTGCCTGGCATCTCAGTTATCCCATTTGTTCAGATATGAAGAATGGACCGAAAAAGAGTGTCTTAGCCAAGTGCTTTTCCTTTCTTTTTCCTACATTGACTGAAACCTTCCTGAGCTGACGCCTCGGCAAGCAGAAGCCTGAAGATCACCTGCTTGACGGTCCATTCAGACGATGGCTTCTGCATTTGACCCTGCCTTCCTCTTGCTGATCAAACGTAAATGCCACATGGACGCTGGTCGAAGCTGCTTTTCAACGTAAGGAAGCGCTGTCGCTTTTTATACCCGGGCTGATAAAATTCCTCTCTTCCTAAATCACCCGACGTTGCAACTGGCCGCTGGTCAATTCTCTATATGTGAAAATTATGATTGCGAATTTATTTAACTCGGTTGTATTCATACTGTACCTATGCAACTAAAATGTTAAGGGCTATCTATGCAATAATTATTGTATCTGTTTCTATCATCATTATTGCTTGTTTTTTTTTATTTGATGCGTGTACCTTCATTTACAGACTGGTTGTATGTCAGCGTCTGGCTGCGAGGCTCAATTTTGTGTCTGTTTACAGACTCAGCAGGCATCGGTGGCAGCCATTTGCTGCGAATATTGGATACACTTCCAGTCTGCATAAGTATTGCTTCGCTGAAGGACTACAAATAAAGGGTTAACCGCACCTGTTACTCCGTAGAAATTAATTAAGTGAGTGTCCGTGGGGATTGTCGACGTCACCGCGGAGCAGTGGCTGCTCGTTACCTGTTCTATTAATATGTATCCACTACACGACCGTTTCAGTCAGTGCCGTTACTCTCTGCTATCAGACACCAGCGGGATCTGGATACAGAGAGGACGGAGTCTGGATCGGGGACAGGTAGCTGGAGTATCCCAGCAATGGATCATAATCTGCGAAATGCAGCCCTGAACGCTGCTGGAATTGCGAAGTACTTTTCCTGGGATTTGGATCTTCGAATCGCGGGAGTGCTAAAGAATTTACAATTGGTTTACTACCCTGTACTCGCCATTGTAGCTGTTTCTGGTAAGTGCATAGTCTCTTTCTCTTGACTAACGTTGATAAAATGCAAGCCGTCTTCTCTTTCATACTTGTCCTCAAACGACACGCTAATCGCTAGGCAGGTCTCTCAAATGGGTATCGCTTCAGCAAATATCGGCTGAATGCATTTGATAAGGTGCTCCATGCAAGGCTTATTGAGAAAATAAAGAGACATGGGATGAAAGAGGACACTGCTTTGTGGATCTACAACTGGCTTGCCCACAGAAGTGAGAGTGTGTTTGCAGACGGGTCATGTTCTGCATGAAGTTCTGTGATCTTGGGACCTTGTTGTTCTAATGCATAGGACTCTCGAAGCTGCTACGGGGGTTGACCTTACAGTTAAGAAGGCATACGGTGAATAGGCCTTCATCAATGTTGTGATTATGTTTCCGATCCGAGAGGTAATGTTGCAGCTACATAGGACCCTGAACAGACCGAACTAGGAGTGCTGCCGTCTCACTACAGGAAGCAGGTGGAGACCATAGAAAGGATGCAAAGCATATTTGCAAGGATATTGCCTGGACTGGGGAGCATGCCTTATGAGAATAGGTTGAGTGAACAGGGCCTATACACCTTTGAGCGACGGGGTGTGATATACGACATGATAGAGGTGTGCAAGATGATGACAGGCATTGATCATGTGGATAGACGGAGGCTATTATCCCAGAGCGGAAATGGCTAGCACGAGAGGGCACAGTTTTCAGGTGCTTGGAGTAGGTCCAGAAGAGATTTCAGGAGTACGTTTTTACGCAGAGAGTTTTGAGAGCTTTAAATGGGCTGCCGGCGACGGTTGTGGAGGTTGACCCGATAGGGTCTTTTAAGAGTCTCCTGGATAGTTACATGGAACTTAGAAAAATTGAGATGTATGGGTAAACACGAGGAAATCTGCAGATGCTGGAAATTCAAACAACAACACACACAAAATAGTGGTGGAACACAGCAGGCCAGGCAGCATCTATGGGGAGAAGCGCTGTCGACGTTTCGGGCCGAGACACTTCGTCGTGTACTAACCGAAAGGAAAGATAGTAAGAGATTTGAAAGTAGTGGGGGGAGGGAGAAATGCGAAATAATAGGAAAAGACCGGAGGGGTGGGATGAAGCTAAGAGCTGGGACGGTGATTGGCGAAAGTGATACAGAGCTGGAGAAGGGAAAGGATCATAGGACGGGAGCTCTGAGGGGAAATAAAGGGGGGAGGGGAAGCACCAGAGGGAGATGGAGAACAGGCAAAAAACTAAATATGTCAGGGATGGGGTGAAAGGGTGGAGGGGTATTAACGGAAGTATGGGTAACCCTAGTTTATTTCTAAGGGAAGGACATGATTGGCGCAGCATTGTGGAACGAATGACCTCTATTGTGGTTCAGGTTTTTTTTATTGTTTCTATGCGTTGCGGAATATACCTTCCCAGCGCTCGGGCTGTCGGGATCCCGGTTAATTTTCGGTCAGGCAAACGTTATCTATGGATCTTCCCCTCTCAAACACTTCCACCAAGTGACTTTTCATACACCTTCACTCCAAGAGAAACAAGTCTGAGCACACACAAACTCTGATCATAGAGAATGCTCTCCAATCCAGTCAGCTCTCTGCTGAATTCCTTCTGCGCTTCCTGTTAAGCTTACACGTCCCTCCTCTACTGAGGTGACCAGAACTTCTGATCTTTATGGCCCCCATAGTGGAGTCCAGTTGAGTCACGGCAGGATTGATCGACTTTGTGGAAGTTTGGTGGAGTGGGCCGCATTACTGAATTAAATAAATGAATAATTAGCCTCATCTGTTATAGAGCATGAGGTCACGTTGGCATCATCACTGTCGTGATCTATCGCCGTACAAAGGACGCCGAGGAAACCGAGAGCATGCAGAGGGATATAAATAGGTTACGTGAATACACTAGCGTCTGGAAGATGGAGTAAAATGTTGGAAATTGAGAGGTCATTCACTTGGGAAGGACAAGTGGACGACAAGTAATAAACAATTACAGGATGCTGCTGTGAGTAGGGACTTTGCTTCAGTCACAAAATTGTTAGTTTGCAGGTGCAGCAAATGAGATTTTCGCCGTTGTTGCCAGAGGGATTGAATTTTCGAGCAGGGATGTACTACTGCAACTACTACTGATGAGGCGGCGTCAGCAGTACCGTGCATTTCTGGCCTCCTAACTTAAGTAAGGATAAACTGGCTTTATAGATGGTTCACCGGCTGATTTCACATCGTGGTTCGACTATGACAAGCAACTGAGTCGCCCGGAACTGTACTCGTCGGAATCCAGAAGTATTAGAGGAGATCAGATAAAAACATAAAATTCTGAAAGGGATAGATAAGATAGTGGCAGGAAAGTTGATTCCACTGGTAGGTGAGACTCGAAGTAAAGGACAGAGCCTGAAGATTCTGAAAATTTAGGACAGTGATGACGGGGAACTGCTTCTCCTAGCGGGTGGGGAATCTGTGGAATTCTCTGCTCAATCAATCAATGGAGGCGACCTCAATTGATATAGAGTAAACAGCCTGGCATGTCTTTTTGCATAGTGGAACGATTAAGGGCTATGAAGAAAAGGCATGTTTGCGGCGATGAGTCCACGATCAGATCAACCATGGTCACGATCATTGCCGGAGCATGCCAGTCCGAACAGATGGACTTTTCCTACTCCAATTGCTAATATTCTGATGTTCTCATATTCCCTCATGTTTGCAGTTGAGGGGAGTTCAATTTCTGTAAACGTGATACTTGGAAAATTATTCAGTTCATTATTAACCATATAACAATTACAGCACGGATACAGGCCATCTCGACCCTTCTAGTCCGTGCCGAGCGCTTACTCTCACCTAGTCGCACCTACTGCACTCAGTCCATAACCTTTCCTGTCCATATACCTATCCAATTTTACATTAAATGACAAAACTGAACCTGCCTCTACCACTTCTACCGGAAGCTCGTTCAACACAGCTATCTCCCTCTGAGTAAATAACTCCCCCCTCGTTTTACCCCTAAACTTTTGTCCCTTAACTCTCAACTCAGATTCAAACCTTTGTCCTCTTGTTTGAATCTCCCCTACTCTCAATGTAAAAAGCCTATCTACGTCAACTCTGTCCATTGCCTTCATAATCTTAAATACCTCTATCAAATTCCCCTCAACCTTCTCCGCTCTAAAGAATAAAGAACTAACTTGTTCAACCAATCTATGTAACTTAGATGCTGAAACCCAGGTAACATTCTAGTAAATCTCCTCTGTACTCTCTATAATTTGACGACATCTTTTCTATAATTCGGTGACCAGAACTGTACACAATACCCCAAATTCGGCCTTACCAATGCCTTGTACAATTTTAACATTAAATCCCAACTCCTATACTCAATGCTCTGATTTATAAAGGCCAGCATTCCAAAAGCTTTCTTCACCACCCTACACACCTGAGAATCCACCTTCAGTGAACTATGCACCATTATTCGAAGATCACTCTGCTCTACTGCATTCTTCGATGCCCTAACATTGACCATATATGTCATATTTTGATTATTCCTACCAAAACTTAGCACCTCACACTTATCAGCATTAAACCCCATCTGCCATGTTTCTGTCCACTCTTCTAACTGACCTAAATCTCTCTGCAAGCTTTGGAAACCAACTGCATGATCCACAACGCCACCTATCTTAGTATCATCTGCATACTTGCTAATCCAGTTTACCACCCCATCACCCAGATCAATAATGTATATGACAATCAACATTGGATCCCTGTACAGATCCAATGTACAGATCCCTGAGCACACCACTAGTCACCTGTTCCTAATCAGACCCTGTCTATCAAGATAAATAGATATACCGTCTCTACTGGCGTCAAACCTAATTGCTAGGTTTACTCTTAGATCCTTTTGTAAACAATGGAACCACATGAACAATACGCCAATCCTCCGGCACCATCCTCGTTTCTAATGACATTTGAAATATTTCTGTCAGAGCCATTGCTATTTCTACACTAACTTCTCTCAGGGTCGTAGGGAATATCCTGTCAGGATCCGGAGACTTATCCACTTTTATATTCTTTAGAAACTCTGGTACTTCCTCTTCTTTTATCATCATAGTTTCCATAACTACCCTTCTTGTTTCCTTTACCTTACACAATTCAATATCATTGTCCTTAGTGAATACCGATGAAAAGAAATTGTTCAAAGTCTCCCCGTCTCTTTTGGCTCCACACATAGCTGTCCACTCTGATTCTCTAAGGGACCAATTTTATCCCTCACTATCCTTTTGCTACTAATATAACTGTAGAAACCCTTTAGATTTATTTTCACGTTACTTGCTAAAGCAACCTCATATCTTCTTTTAGCTTTTCTAATTTCTTTCTTAAGATTCTTCTTACATTCTTTATATTCCTTGAGCACCTCATTTACTCCATGCTGCCTATATTTACTGTAGATCTCCCTCTTTTTCCGAATCAACTTTCCAATTTCCCTTGAAAACAATGGGTCGCTGAAACGTTTAACCCTTTTCTTTCTAATTAACAGGAAAAATAAGGTTCTGCACTCTCAAAATTTCACCTTTAAATGACCTCAATTTCTTTATTGCATCCTTTCCATAAATCAAGTTGTCCCAATCCACTCCTTCTAAACCCTTTCGCATCTCCTCAAAGTTAGCCTTTCTCCAATTAAACAAAAATCAACCCTGGGTCCAGTCCTATTCTTCTCCATAATTATATTGAAACTAATGGTATTGTGATCACTGGACTCAAAGTGCTGCCCAACACCTACCTCCCTCACGTGACCTATCTCATTCCCTAACAGAAGATCCAAAACTGTCCCTTCTCCAGTCGGTACCTCTATGTATTGCTGCATAAAACTATCCTGCACTCATTTTACAAACTCCAGACCATCCAGCCCTTTTACAGAATGGGCTTCCCATTCTCTGTGTGGAAAATCAAAATCTTCCACAATCACAACCTTGCACTTACTACAAATATCTGCTATCTCCATACAAATTTGTTCCTCCAATTCTCGCTACCCATTAGATGTTCTATAATACACTCCTGTAAGTTGTACTACACCTTTCCCATTGCTCAGTTCCACCCAAATAAGCTCCCTAGATAAGCCATCTATTCTGTCCTGCCAAAGCACCGCAGTAATATTTTCTCAGACAAGCAATGCAACAACTCCTCCGCTTGCCCCTCCGATTCTATTACACCTGTAGCAACGAAATCCAGGAATATTTAGTTGCCAATCACACCCCTCCTGCAACCATGTTTCACTAATAGCTACACCATCATATTTCCAGGTATCAATCCATGCTCTAAGCCTATCCAACTTTCTTAAAATGCTCCTAGCATTAATATAGATCCATTTAAGGAACTTTCCACCTCTTCCTCTCTGTTTATCCCTTACGATTCCATCAACGTTATTATCTTTTCCTTCCTTCTCCCTACATCTTGGGTCTGAGCGCTCCCATTCTCCATCACCTGCCTAACATCCATCACACACTGTCTACAAGCTTTCTCTATTTCTGAACTAACCTCCTCTCCGGTAGTCTCTTCAAATTGATTCCCAACCCCCCAACCATTCTAGTTTAAAGTCTCCCCAGTAACCTTATCAAATCTCCCCGCCAGGATATTTGTCCCCCGAGGATTCAACTGTAACCCGAGATTACTACCTTTGCGGTCCTTCTTCTCAACTGCTTTCCTAACTCCCTATATTCTCCTTTCATGACCTCTTCCCTTTTCCTACCTCTGTCATTGGCACCTATACATACCACGACCTCTGGATCCTCACCCTCACACTTGAGGATATCTTGGACACGATCAGAAACATCCCGGACCCTGGCACGAGGGAGGCAATTTACCATCCGTGTCTCCTGACCGCGTCCACAGAATCGCCTATATGACCCCCTAACTATCGAGTCCCCTATTACTACTACCTTCCTATTCCTTTCGTTACCCTTCCTCTTCCTTTCCCTATCCTTATGAGCTACAGGGTCGGACTCTGTGTCGGAGGCACGTCCACTGTTGCATCCCCAAGGTAGGCTCTCCCCCTCAGCAGTACTCAAACAGGAGTACTTATTGTAAAGGGGTACAGCCACGTGGGTAATCTCTAGTAATCCCTTTTTAAATATTCCCCGCTTCACTGCCCGACGTCACACTCCTGCGCAGAGTTTTATCTTCTTAAAACTTACCTTTTGCTAATCATTCTTCTGGCGCCAAAATTAGAATACATCCGAGTCGTCGAATGATATCACTGCTTAGCCCATCAGGAATTCGGCTCATCCAGAACTGACCCTTCTCCGCCATTCAATATAAGCTAATTTAGATATATAGATAGATACTTTATTCATCCCCATGGGGAAATTCAACTTTTTTTCCAATGTCCCATACATTTGTTGTAGCAAAACTAATTACATACAATACTTAACTCAGTAAAAAATTTACCATCACTTCCAACCACATTCTGACGCCCTTTCCGCGTATTAATTGATGCCACGACGAATCAAGAGCCGATCAACCCCCCACAAATGGTTCCAATGAACTGGCCATCATAGCCATCTGTGGCGATAAATTCCAGACATTCACCAGCCTCGTTCTTCAGAAAAATGTCTGCATCTCTGCTCTAAAGAGCTAACCATTAAAATAATTTGAATTTGAGGAAGTTTCCATGTAAGAGTGTGTTAATGGCCTTTATTTCCCCCACACAGTTAACATGGTGACAATCATCATCCTGTCGCGGGGAAAGTGCGGTCTCTCCAAAGGCGTCACAAGGTACCTGGTTGCCATGGTAGCAGCGGATCAGTTGGTCATTCTCTTCGATCTTCTATTGAGAAGGATTCCGATTACTTACAAACCGTGGGAGGTTGTCATCTGGTCGTTACGTGTTCCCGTGTGTAAATTCCACGCCGTCGTGTTAAACGCCGCCACGGACTGTTCTGTCTGGTTCACTGTCGCTTTCACCTTTGATCGATTTGTTGCCATTTGTTTTCAGAAGTTAAAAGGAAAATACTGCACCGGGAGAGCGGCGGCTCTGGTTCTGGGAACAGTCACTCTGCTGAGCTGCGTAAAGAACTTACCCTGGTACTTTTTGCTCGCTGGGTCATATGTGATGATTGTTTCGCCCCTGCTCTGTCTGCATTCTTCGCTTTTTTCCCTATCTATGGAGACAGCATTTCTTCTGATACATTCATTCCTCACCCCAATATTCCCCTTTGTCTTCATTCTGCTGCTCAACTGTTTAACCATCAGGTACGTTTTAGTGGCCAGCCGAGCCCGGAGGGGACTCCGTGGTACGCATGATGGGGAGACGCCCGCCGACCCAGAGATGAAGAACCGCAGGCAATCTCTCTTGTTACTGCTGGTGATGTCGGGGAATTTCATATTCCTGTGGGCGCTGTTGACGGTGTTTTCCATATGGGAGGGCTTGATGTATTACATTGTCGGGATGCCCCCGTTTTCTCTGCAGAATTTGGGCTACATGTTGCAAATATTGAGCTGCTGCACGAACTCGGCCCTTTACGCCGTGATCCAGGCCAGGCTCAGGGTTCAGCTGAAGGAGACGGTCAAATCGCCCTTACGTCACATGGCAAAGTTCACTCGGCGTTGTCTGGACCGCATTAATCCTAGGTGAAGCTTCTCCCATAGCGCCGCAAAATATCCCACTTCACCGGTCGCATGTGCAATACCATTGGGGCTGTGGACGGCCCGATTAGCTCCCGCCCTCCCCCATTCCATGCAGAGCCACGATCGGAGCCATGCTCCCAATCTGCCTCCACTGCGCAACTTCAAGTTTAAGTTCTTCACGAGTTCCCTGTAATGTCTACTTCATTTCCACCAAGTGTGTGTTTCTACCGTTATATGCATGCGAAGCTTTGACATCACCATAGCAATACAACGTTTGTGCCTTGCCAGCATTCCGTGCGGCCCGAAAGTCTACTCATGTACGCCCGATGTACTCCGTCTCTTTCCTCTCGCGAAAGCTTTTGGTTCCAAGAGCTCCAGCCATTGAACATTTCGGGAAATCTGGTTACCATGGACAGACTGCAAATGTCCTCTTCATCCGGGGTTCTTTGAAATCTGTCTGTCACTTCGAGAATAATTCAGTAACTCGCGCTCATAAAATCCACTCATACAATCGTCGTACCTCGGTCGCAAGCAGCAACTGCCATCGCAATGCCTTCTGGGAAGTAAATTAAATACTTGGACACTTTGTGCGGTTTAGGCCCAGTCTGTTGAATTGTATTTAGTACATTGGGTGTTTCGGATAGATGGAGCTCGTCAGCCTGGGAAGGCAGTCCATCTAAGAGAGGGAATACTCTGAGGGAAAGTGATTGCTGAGGTAATAGCACCGGATGACTACTTATTTACTGAGATTCGGGGCGAAATGTGAGTTGCTGTCAGAAGTATGGCTGCCGAAGAAACATTTTCAGTTGGTCTGGATACATCGGAGCTTTCTCCTGCTGAACCTTCAGGAATAGAATCTGGCACTGGAATATTCCTCCTGAGATACTGATTGGTACGTAACCCCTCCGAAACGCCGATGCGTAACTCTACTGGGTCCCTCGTCGTCTGGTATTTTTTCTTTGTGCGTTTGATTATCGACTGTTGTCCTCGTTTCTTCCCGCTACCTTTACAGCGTGACCGCCCGTGTTTCCTCGGCGTACTCTTGTTTCCTGCCACACCTGAAACACTGCATCTTAATTGGTTAAATGTCCATTCTCTATTGAAAGCTCCCCTGTGCCGAATCATTGTTGGAGTTATTTCGTAGGTCGTGGAACTGGGTAAGTGGCAATCACGCTGTGTATGATTGGGGTGACCTTGTTGAATCTACCTGTGTGCCGACATTTGCCTGGGTGGTGGTTCGGTTAACGATGCCCCCCGCCCTTGAGTTAAGCCTCTGTTAGTGATGTTTCGTGTGAAGATTCCGAGGACAACGGGAAGACCGACAACTCATGTTTGTTTGGATTACAAATAACTCTCTCACTTCAGATTCTGTACATTTGAACTGAACAGAAATTTCTTAAATTCCATCTTCCATCTTAAGACTGTAACGCTTGCCATCCGAACTTGAATAAATTTGGGAACTCAATGTTTTTTACACACACATAGATGCATAATACTGATAACACTTGGTTTACCTGGTTTACGTAGTTAGTAATAAAATGGTGATTGTTAACAGCAAAACCAGACTCCAGGTGTGTTCTATTGCTGCTGAAACTTTTACAGCGTTTCGTGCACGTAAGAGGTACTTTCCCCAGGGTTGCGTGTACGTAACGACACCAAGCTGAACATTCTTTTATCGTCAGCATAAACCATACTTTGTTCTCTTCATTTTCTCTATATTCCTAAAAATATTTCCGATTCTCGAATTTTTCTATCGTTCGAGACCGAACTGTCGCATTTCTATAACACATTTATCATTTCTCCGGCCAGATTTCTAACTGGACTTTTACCAAGCTCCCTCGAGATCCACAACTCCATCGCGTTTGTATCGTCTGCAAGAGTGTTTATGAGCCCCGCCCATTTTCATCCAGGTTAAACGCCAGAACATTTCCAACAATTGTCACTTGCAGAATGGGTGCCCTCCACAACTGTTCTCTGTACTCTTTATTGAAGCCATGCTATCCAATGCAAATCAGTCTTATGTCTCAGCCGACCGGAGCAGGTCCTTCTCAAAAGTATTACTTCCAGTCTAATCCCAACTGTCGTTCCCTGGCTGGCACGATGTTTCACCGTCCGCGCGATCCTGCTAATGGTACAATTTACAATGACCAATTAACCTATCAACACATAGGTGTTTGATCTGTGGGAAGAATCAGGAGTACGCCGAGGTAATCACGGTTTAAAGGCACAGGCGGGAAATGAGTAGAACGGCGGATAATCAACCGGAGAAGGAGAAACCCCAAGCTACGAGGGAATCAATAAATAAATAGAAATCATGTGCCCATTCCCCTGCAATCACCTGCCTCACATACCGAATATACAATTCGACAGATAGAATCACACTAAAGGTCAAGTCAAGTCAAGCCAAGTCAAGTCAGTTTTTATTGTCATTTCGACCATAACTGCTGGTACAGTACAGAGTAACAATGAGACGTTTTTCAGTACCATGGGTCTACATGAAACAATACAAAAACTGCAATGAACTATGTTAAACAACACAAAAACTACACTAGACTACAAACCCTCCCAGGACTGCATAAAGTGCACGAAACAGTGCAGGCATTACAATAAATAATAAACTAGACAATAGGCACAGTAGAGAGCAGTAAGTGGTTTCAGTCCAGACTCTGGGTATTGAAGAGTCTGATGGCTTTGGAGAAGAAACTGATACATAGTCTGGTCGTGAGAGCCCGAATGCCTCGGTGCCTTTTGCCATATGACTGGAGGGAGAAGAGTTTGTATGAGAGATGCGTGGGGTCCTTCATAATGTTGTTTCCTTTGCGGATGCAGCATGTGGTGTAATTGTCTGTAATTGCGGGAAGAGAGACCCCGATGATATTCTGAGCTGACCTCACTGTCTGCTGCAGTGTCTTACGATCCGAGATAGTGCAATTTCCGAACAAGGCTGTGATGCAGCTGCTCAGGATGTTCTCAATACAATCTCTGTAGAATGTGCTGCGGATGGGGGTGGAAGATGGACTTGCCTCAGCCTTCTCAGAATGTAGAGACGCTGCTGGGCTTTTTTTCCGATGGAGCTGGTGTTGAGGGACCATGTAAGATTCTCCGCCAATTGAACACCAAGAAATTTGGCGCTCCTAACGATCTCTGCCGAGGAGCCATCGATGTTCAAAAGAGAGTGGCCTGTTCATGCCCTCCTGAAGTTAACATCCATGTCATTTGTTTTGTTCAGGTTGTTGGGTCTGCATCCGCCGGTTTGCCGCTGCACCTCCTTCTCTGTATTCTGCCTCGTCGTTCTTGCTGATGAGACTCACCACCGTCGTGTCGTCGACGAACTTGATGATGTGGTTCGAGATGTGTGTTGCAGCACAGCCGTGGGTCAGCAGAGTGAACAGCAGTGGACTGAGAACACAGCCTTGTGGGGCCTTCTTGCTCCGTGTAATTGTGTTGGAGATGCTGCGTCCGATTCCGACTGACTGAGGTCTCCCAGTCAGGAAGTCTATAAGTCTATAATACAGTTGCAGAAGGAGGTGTTCTGGCCCAGTAGGTTCAGATTTAATATTAATTTCTGAGGGATGATTGTGTTGAATGCTGAACTGAAGTCTAGGAGCAGCATTTGAAAGTACGTGTCTTTTCTTTCCAGGTATTTAGGGCCAGGTGGAGGGAGTCCTAGAATTTCTTTAATTTCCAAGATGCTTTGCGATGGAGATTGATACTAGTGTCGAACGATTGAATGAGCCGTTTAGGAGTGCGAGTTATTAACTTATTCTCTCGGTGTCAGACAGATCAACAAAGAAATCCGCTGCAAGCGTAGACTTGTAGTCTGTTCACAGTAACCAGCCTTCCTGAACGGCTCAAAGACAGGCGTTCATGGAACCAATAGCCCTCCCCAGAGGAAAGAGATGGAACTTCATCGGGCGTACCTGAGCAGGCAATCGGAACACACGGAAGACCGGCCGGACAGAAGGGTCGTATCGCGATGGTGATGGCAAGGCTTCGCCTGAAAATAATGGAAGAATCACCCACTTGGTTGACCAAAGGGGTCATTACAGGGAACCCGTGAAGAAAGTAGACGGGAAGGAGCAGAGTGGAGACAGACTGGGGCACTCCCTGATCCTGTTGGTGCACGGAGGGCTGGAGGGCGGGAGCCATTCATGGACGTCCACAGCCCCAATGGAACTGCAAATGCCACTGAAGAAATGGGAAATATTGGGGCGTCACTGAGGATTAATGCTCTCCTGACAACGACGAGAGAACATTGCCATGAGACAAAAGGGAGATTTCACCGTCTCCTTGAACTGCAGCCTGAACCTGGTCTGGGCCACGGCGTAAAGGGCCGTGTTTGTGCAGCAGCTCAGCAGTTGAAAAATGTAGCCTAGTTCCAGCTGAGTATTCGGGGGGTTTAGCTTTAAAATAAATATACAGGTTATCCCATACGGAATACACCGTCAGCAGCGCCCACAGCAGGATGAAATTCCCCGACATCACCAGCAGTAATAGGAGGGATTGCCTGCGGTTCTTCATCTCCGGGTCGGCGGGCGTCTGGCCATCGCGAGAACCACGAAGTCTGCTCCGGGCTCGGCTGGCCACGAAGACGTGTCTGATTGTTAAACTGTTGAGCAGGAGAATCAGAACAAAGGGGATTATTGGGGTGATGAAGAAATGAATCGCTTGCAATGTTACCAACTGAAGTGCGGAAAAGAAACGGCGACTTTCCAGGCAGAGCAAGAGCATTGATGAAATCGAATATTTCCCATCGAGCATAAAGTACCAGAAAATGTTTTTTACGCAGCTCAGCACAGTCACTGTCCCCACAACCAGAGCCGCCGCTCTCCCGGTACAGTAATTTAGTTTCAGCTGCGGAAAACAAATGGCCACACATCGATCAAAGGTGAAAGCGACGGTGAATCAGACAGAACTGTCCGTGGCGGTGTAGAGTATGACGGCGTGAATATTACACCCGGGAACACGAAAACTCCAGTAGAAAACCTCCCATGGCATGTATATCATCGGAATCTTGCTCAATACTAGATCGAAGAGAACGACCAGCTAATCCGCTGCTACCATGGCAACCAGGTACCTTGTGACGCCTTTGGAGAGACTGCACTTTCCCCGCGACAGGATGAAGATTGTCACCACGTTCACTGTGTGGAGGGGAATCAAGACCATTAACACACATTCGGAATGAAATATTCTCTGAAAACAACTATTTTAATCGATAGCATTTTTCAAGAGCAGAGATGGACATGGAATCGATGTATCTACGAAGGAAATAAACGGATCCATTACGAAATGGGTAGTGTGTGTACTGTACCTAAGAAGTTCAGGAGAATGAGGGGAATCTCATTGAACCCTATCGAACATTGAAAGGCCGACATATCGTGGACGTGGAGAGGATAGCTACTGTAGTGGTGGAGTCTGAAACTAGAAGATGAGGATTTACAAGTCATCACTTTGGACAGAGGTGGATATAAATCTGTTTAGACCGAGGATGGTGAATATGTGGAATTACTCGCCACAGACGGCTATGGGAGTCAGTTCGTTCCATCCATTTGCAGCAGAGTGTGGCAGCCATTCTACTTGACACAATTGTTGGAAATGTTCTGGCGTTTGACTTGGATGAAAGTCGGCGTGACTCATAAATACTCTTGCAGACCACACAAAGGTGATGGAATTGTCGATGTCGAGGGAGCTTAGTAAAAGTCCACTTAGAAATGTGGAAGGAAAAATGACAACTTTGTTATAGCAATACGACAGTTCGGTCTCGAAAGAAAGAGAAATTCGAGAATAGGAAATATTTTTAAAGAATATGGAGAAAATGGAGAGAGCAAAAGATGGTTTATGCTGAGATATTAGAAGACTGTTCAGCTTGGTCGTGTTGCGCAACCGGCAACACTGGAACATACCTCTAACGTGCACTCAACCCTGGGGAAAATACCTCCTACGTGCACCCAATACTGTAAAAGTTTCGGCAGCAATAGAACACACCTGTAGTCTGGTTTTGCTGTTAACAATCACTATTTTATTAGTACCTACGTAATATAGTAACTTAAGCCAGGTAAGCCAAGGGTTATGCATATATAGGTGTGTAAAAAATAAAGTTACCAAACCAATTCAAGCTCAGCTGGCAGAAGTTAAATTCTTACGAAGGTATGTAAGAAATTTCTGTTCAGCTCAAATGTACAGAATTTGAAGTGAAAGAGAGATGTTTTTTATCCAAACAAGGAGGTGCCTTCGATCTTCCCGTTGTCCTCTGAATCCTCACACAAAACATCACTAACAACAGCTTATCACAAGGGGGAACATCGTCAAGGTAACCACCACACAGGCAATAGTCGACACACCGGTAGATTCCACAAGGTTACCCCAATCACACACAACGTGATAGCCACTTATCCAGTTCCACGACCTACGAAAAAACTCCAGCAGTGATTTGCCACAGGGGCGCCTTTCCTCAGTGAACTACTAGAAACAAACAAGGGGTAAACACACACGTGGTATTCACAAAGCTTTTCCCCTCACTATTGAACCCACTCCTACTGATTACCTCTTTGGCAACCACACTTTTGTATCCGAATGAAAATAAACTCACCCTCACAGGCTGCTCGAACACAGAGTCCAAACAGTGATCTCTTTGTCACTAGGTTTCTTCTGTTTCAAACTTTCCCCTCCCCTCCTCCCCGTAAACTTATTCTAGTTGCAACAACTCGTGAGAGTCATTCAGCAATACTCTGGATCGAGCTCAACTCACCCATTTGGGCAATTGAAATTTTAAACCAGCGGCTGATACATTGACCGAATCCATTTTGACTTTGACTGCATGACTCTGTGTCCTTGTATATTCAAAAACAAGCCGCAGAATAAAAGAAAAGTGATCATTCATTGTCCAACTAATAACGCCACCTCTCTCACCACAGCAACAGAGGAATTTTCATTGTCAGCAGAAATCCAGCAGTATCTAAAGTCAGTCTCTCTCCCGGCGTTTTAAAGTCACAGTCCACAGAAAGATGAACCCAGGGAGTATATAATAGTCGAAACACCTGTCCTTGAACAGGTAATTCAATGACTGTGCTGTCTGATTCAGTCACCTGCAAGAATAAAAAAAACACGTAGATTTGTATGCCGCCAGCAGGTGGCAGATTGTGATGCAGAGATTTTATGTTGGAAGCCAGGAATCGCATTTTAATCACAACTCATAAGGAACAGTCCATAGTTAATGTCCGGCAGTGAGTGCTTCTGGGGATTGTGATATATATATATATATAACTGAATCGGATGTCAGCAAATAGGCTGAGTAATAACCTTGTAGATGACACAAACACATTTATTTACAAATATCCACAAGGTGCGGTACAATTTACATGCGGTATCTTCAAATTCACTCAAAAGGGCAAGACGTTTACACAGAGAGTAGTGGGTACATGGAAAGCACTTCCGGGTGTGCTGGTCGAGGCACAAGGATAAGTGGTCTTTAAGAGAAGCCGAAGCAGAGATGTATCAACGAGGAAAATGGAAGGATATGCTCATTTTACAAGCAGAAAATATTAGTTAGCGATTATCGAAGCATTGAAAATCTACAGCACATTACAGGAACTTCGGACCACAATTGCTGTGCCGAGCATTTACTTACTTTATTAATTAGCTAGTCTTACTGATAGGCCTCTATTTTAAGCTCCATCTGCCTATCCAGCAGTCTCTTAAAAGACCCTATCGTATCTGTCTTCACCACCGTCACTGCAGCCCATTCCAGGCACTCACCAATCTCTGTGTGGAAAACATAACCTGACGTCTCCTCTGTACCTGCTTCCAGCAGCTTAACGAAGTGCGCTCGCATTATAGCCATTTCAACCCGGGATAATCCACTGTCTATTTATATTATCAATGCCTCTCATCATCTTATTCAGCTCTATAATGTCACCGCTCATCCTCCTTAGCTAGAGGAGAAAAGCCCTATTCTCATTCTACATGTTTAGTCACATCCTGAGAAAATTCAATCAGACTCGTAAGGCACGACCTACCCTTGACAAAACCATGCTGACTGTTCCTAATCCTGTTATAACTCGCCAGATGTTCATAAATGCTGCCTCCCAGGATCCACTACATCAAGTCACCAACCACCGAGCTAAGACTCAATGACCTTTAATCTCCTGAGCTTTCTCTACTCCCTTTCTTGAATAAAGGAACAACATTGATAACCCGCCATTCCTGCGGGACCTCTCCCGTCCCCATTGATGATACAAAGATCATCGTCAGAGGCTCGGAAACTCCTCCCTCGCTTGCCACAGTAGCCTGGGGTACTCCTCATCCGCTCCTCGCGACTTATCGAACTTGATGCTTTGCACTAGCTTCAGAACATCCTCTTTCTTAATATCTGCATGCTCAACATTTTCGGATTGCTGCAAGTTATCACCACAACCGCCAAAATCCTTTTCCATAGTGAATACTGATGTTAAGAATTATTTAGGTACCTCTGTTTTTTCCCGGTTCCAGACACACTGTCCCACTGTCACACGTGATAATTCCTATTCTTTTACGGCTTATCCTCTGGCTCTACACATGCCCATAGAATACATTGGGGTTTTCCTTCATCCTGCCCGGCAAGGGCTTCACATGTCCCGTTCTTGTCCTCCTAACTTCCTTCTTAATCTCCTTCCTCTTTGCCTTATAATCTTCTAGACCTCCAACATTACCTAGCTCTCTGAACCATTTGTAACTTTTTTCTTCCCTTCTTGACTAGACTTATTACAGCGTATGTACACCACGGTTCCTGTAAACTACCACAACTTCTCTGGCTCATTGGAACGTACCAATGCAGAACTTCACACACATAAACGCTGAACATTTGCTACATTTCTTCCATACATTTCCCTGAGAATATCCGTTCCCAATTTAAGCTTACAATTTCCTTAAATATAGCCTCACAATTAATATTACTCCAAATAAACGCTTTTCGAAGTTGTCTGTTCCTATCACGCTTAAATGCTATCGTTCTGGAGACAGAGATATGATCACTATCTACAAAATGCTCTCCCACCGAGAGATATGACACCGGACCAGATTCATTTCAAAATTCCAAATCAAGTACAGTGTCTTGTAGGCTCATCTACGTATTTTGTCAAGAAACCTTTATGAACACACCTAACAAGCTCAAACCCAACTAAACTCTTGTTCTAGGGAGATGCCAATCAATATTTGGGGAATTGAAACCTTCCATCAGGACAACTCTGCTATAATTTCATCTATCCAGTATCTCTTCCCCTACTTGCGCCTCGGTATCCCTGTTACCATTGGGCGGCTCATAAAAACACCCAGTGAGATTATTGACCCTTCCTGTTCCTAACCTCCACACACAGAGACTCCGTAGACAATTCCACCAAGACGTCTACCTTTTCGGCCGCCGTGATAATCGCTTTGATCAACAGTGCCACGCCACCTCCTCTTTTGCCTCCTTCCCTGTTCCTGAGCCATTCATGTCCCTGTAATGGCCACCACATCATAGCTCCAAGAACTGATACACGGTCCAGGCTCATCCGCTTTGTTCACAATACTCCTTGCGTTAAAACAGACACATCTCAAACCGTCAGTCTGAGTGCGTCCCTTCTATATCACCTGCCTATCCTCCCTCTCGCACTGTTTACAAGCTTTCACTATTGGTGAGCCAAACCCTTCTTCTCCAGTCTCTTCGGTTCGGATCCCACGCCCAACAATTCTAGTTGAAACTTTCCCCAGTAGCCCGAGCAAACCACCCCATCAGGATATTGGTCCCACTGTGATTCAAGTTTGACCCGCCCAGTTGTACAGGTCACACCTGCCCTAAAAGAGGTCCCAATGATCCAGAAATCTGAATCCCTGTTCCTTGCACCAATCCCTTTGCAATACATTTAACCTTTATCTCATTCTATTCCTACACTCACTGTCTTGCAGCACAGGCAATAATTCCGAGATTATTACTTTCCCGGTCCTGCTTCTCAACTTCCTTCCTGTCAACTTCCTGTCTGTTCCCCCCCCCCAACAGTACTCAAACAGGAGTACTTATTGTCAAGAGGTACCATAATACGAGCATTCTCTAGTACCTTAGTCTTCCCTTTCCCTCTCCTGACTATGACCCACTTGTCTGTCATCTGTCGCCCCAGTGTGACGAACTCTTCCTATCTGCTCCTCGCTCTCCATGACCTTACGAAAGTTATCGAGCTGCAGCTCGACACAGCCGTCCAGATATGGCCGTCAGCGAGGCTGGGAGTCTCCAAGAACTCCAACATCTGACACCGACAACAGAAAACCAGTCTCACACACATACTTCCTTTCCGCAATTAGCACAGGCAAACCTACGTCACCGTTGCCGACTGTCAAATTGTAGGATGTTGCGGCCATCACTGAATCGTCGATGAAGTTTGGTCGCATTTCTGATATGACTGTCCCAGTCTACACGTTGTATCGGAGGAATTGGAAGGTCTTTAGATTGGATGGCGCGGCTCTGCAGGTAAAGAATGGCATCAACTCAGTAAAAACACGTGACGTAGGATCGTAAGCTGTGGAATCATTGCGGGAAGTGTTAAGAAACTTTAGGGGTAAAAAGATGCTCATTGGTGGTATATGCAGGCCTCCCGGCAGTAGCTAGAATAAGAGATTTCAAATGGAAAAATGTGTGCATAAAGGGCAATGCTATGATAGCCATGGGATTGTTCAACATGCAGCTCGACTGGGTTGGCTTGTTTTACTAGTTTGTCCTTAAGCCGACTTGAGGATCAGCTATACTGGATTGGGTGCTATGAAATGAATCGGAAATGTCGAGGGAGCTTAAGGTAAACGAGCCTTTAGGAGACAGTGATCACAATATAGTTGGGTTCAATTTCAAAAATGATGGGGAATATTAAAGTCTGACGCAGCAATATTTCAGTGGAGTAAAGGAAATTACAGTGTTATGAGAAAAGTATTGGCCAAATGAAAATTGAAAGAGACGCTGTCAGCATTGTCAGCAGGGCAGAAATGCGGTGAGTCTCTGGTAAATGAGAAGAACGTGCAGAACACATGCATTCTACAAACAAATAAATACTCAAATGGCAAATTAGCACAATCGTGTCAAAACGTAAAAGGAAAGGAGAAGGCATATAACAAAGCAAACATGGCTGCCAAAACTGCGTATTGGGAAGCTTTTAAAAACCTACAGAGCACCTAACAGAATCATTGGAAGGGAAAAGATGAAATATGAAAGCAAGATCTTGAAGAATATCAAGGTGGGTAGCGAAATCGATTTCAAGTGAGAAAAATCAAAAAGAAATGAGAGTGGATATGGGACCGCTAGAAAATAAGGCAGGAGAAAGACTGAAGCGGGGGACAAGGAGATGGCAATAAAATAAATGAATATTTTGCAACAGTCGTCACTGTGGAAGACACTAGCAATTGTCTGGTGTTGCAGTGTGTGAAGGAACAGAAGTGGGTGCAGTTATTCTTACAAGAGAGAAGGTGCTCAAAAAGCTGAAAGAACAAAGAGCCCATAAGTCACCCTGGCCAAACGAACTCCACATTAGTGTTCTTAAACAGTGAGCGGCAGAGATTGTGGAGGCATTAGCAATGATCTTTCTAAAACCATTGGATTCTCGCAAGGTGCCAGAGGTCAGAAAAATTACAAATGTCACTTCACTCTTTAAGAAACGAGGAAGACAGCAGAAAGGGTGTTATATACGAGATAGCGTGTCCTTAGTGATTAAAAGATTTTCGATTCAGTTGTTAAGGATCAGGTAACAGAGGACGAGGGAGGAGAAAGCAAATTGCTTTGCTGTTTCTCTCAGTGTCCTGCGCAGCTATCATCATGCCTATCTCAGAAAATTGTTAAAATCTTGCCTGACCAACCTGCTGGATTTCCTTGAGGAAATTACCTGTAGGATAGATAAAGCGGTTATAGTTGATGTTGTGTATTTGGAATTTGAAAAAAAAACCTTTTACAAGGTGCCACACATGAGGCTGCTTACCAATTTAAGAGTCGATGGTCTTACAAGAAATAACGGTAGGAGCAAGCGAACGGAAATAAGAGGATCTGTTTCTGGTTGCCTTCCGGTGAAGAGTGGTGTTCCGAACGTGTCGGTGTATGGACCACCTTTTTATTTAGCTCGATATCAATGATAGCGTAGATTATTTGGAGTAGATTAATTCGTTGCCAAGTTTGCAGATGGTCCAGGTATTGGTTGTCGCGGGAGGTGATGCTGAGGAAAGACGTAGCTGACAGAGAACCTCGGTCAGATTAGGGGAATTGGCAAGAAAGTGACAAGTGAAAAATACAGTGTTGGTAAGTGCATAACCATGCACTTTGCTAGTGGAAATACATTTGCAGATTATTTGCTAATCGTGGATAAAATCCACTAAATTGAGGTGCAATGGGAATTTGGAGTCCTTGTGGCGAGCACCTGAAGGGTTAAAATACAGGTGGACTCGGAGGGAAGGAAGGAAACTTTAATATTAACATTCATTTTAAGAGGTCTAGTATACAGGAACAGTGATGCGATGCTGAAGCTTCACAAGACAGTGCTGAAGCCTCAGTGCGAGGATTGTGAACAGTTTTCGGATCCTCATCTAACAAAAGATTTGCTGGCATTGGAGGGGGCCCCGAGGAATCACAAGCACGATCCCAGGAATGAAAGGGTTATCATATTTGTACTGTTTGTGTGCTCTGGGTCTGTACTTGCCGGAACTTCAGAAGGATGAGGTCGGATCTCATTTAAAGTTTTCGAATTTTGAAAAGCCAAGGCAGAGTGGATGTGGAAAGGATGCTTCCCAGTGTTGGGGTGTCTGAATCAAGAGGGCAGAGGCTCAGAACACAGAGGCGTCCATTTAAAACAGCGAAGCAGTGAACTTTCTTTCGGCAGAGGGTGGGGAATTTGGGGAATTTGTTTCCATATTCAGCGGAGGCCATGTCCTTAGGTTTATTTAATGCAGAGATTTATTGGTTGTTGATTGGACACAACATTAAACGTTACGGGGAGAAGGCCGGAGAATAGCGGCGTGGAGTGAAGTAAATGATCAGCTGTGATTGAGCAGACACGATGGGCCTAATTCTGTTCCTATTTACTATGGACTTAGGTTCCTGTGGTCTGAAATCCGTGAGGGTCACGGACATTTTTTAAATCAGTTTTTGCTTACGCTCCGTAACACGTTGATTAGTTGCAAATGCCGGTGATGTGAGGGAACTGATCGAAACTATATAGAAAGAAAACGTGGATTGCAGCTGTCAAGTCCGAATGAATGCGCTCGGCCCGCGACGTCGAGCGCTTATTTATGTCAAGAGATGCTGTCTGACCTGATGAGTTTCCCCAGTATTTTGTGTCTGACTCTGTTCCAAGTTCAAAATTCAAAGTATTATCAAAGTAATGCCAATGTTCATACATTTACTGGGATGTTTTAGGTATTTCATTCAGCAGTGCGGTCAGAGCAGTCTGTTGTGCTGTCAGCCTGTCTGGGTTACTGTTGAAGATAACGAATGCGCGCTGTCGAATTGGTATGGTGGATTTCGGGGGACCTTTTTTGGCCGAAGGACAAGGTTGGACTTGTTTTTCTTTTTTTTTTTTTTTTTGGCGCGGCAGGAGAAGAGGAATGAAGACGCCGGAAGAACAGATCGCAGGATTTAATCGGGTGTGAGAGCCGTTTGTTCGAGATGGATTTCGAGCGACGTTTGTAAGGTCTTGTGTGCTTTCACTGTGACCGAGGGACCAGCAGCAAGTGCCAAGGAAGTTCAAGATTAGCTCCAACTTGTGCAAATATTTAACTGTTAATTAGAATGGACTTTGCTATTTTGTTCATCTTTACTAAGCACTTAGTTAAGATTCATAAATATAATCCCTTTAATCGGATGCTGTCTGTGATTACAGGGCACTCATTTGTAACAGGGTTGCAAATTTCACAGCAGCAAAACCGACGGGGTTTGGTTTGGAATCGAGCCATCTCAATCCCACTTGTTTGGGAGGAACGGATAATACTTTATTCGGACTAAAGCAGGGAAGGAAACCCGGGAGTTGTGGGGGGGGGGGGGGGCGATCGTCAGTGTATATACGTTCCAATATACCACGAGATTAATTTCCTTGCTAGGATACCCAATAAATTCTAGATAGAATAATAACCATGACAGAATCGATGACAGACGGCAACCACTAATGCGTTCAGCCAGAAAGAGTAAGAAGGCCACTCTCTTCTGAGCGCTCTCTTTAACAAGACGCTTTCGGATTGAAATGGCGCTTAGTGAAAGTTTTTCCCGGCTTCATGACTGATATATTATCCTTCTTAACCACATTCTCTTGCCCTCTACCCGTAACTATTGAAACCTTCTGTAATCAAGGGATGTTCAACCTTGGCTATAACATAAGGACCTTCCAACCTCTGCTTTAATCATAACGACATGCAGACTGATTTCAATCGATTTTAACGGTTATATTCTGTGTAACAGTGTAACCCAGCATTTAGATTTATTTTCTGTGAACAATATCTTTAGAAAACTTTATATCCTGACTGAGTGGCCTGCAAAATACAGAGAGAGAGAGAGAGAGAGAGAGAGAGAGAGAGAGAGAGAGAGAGAGAGAGAGAGAGAGAGAGAGAGAGAGAGAGAGAGAGAGAGAGAGAGAGAGAGAGAGAGAGAGACAGAGAGAGAGAGAGAGAGAGAGAGAAAGAGAGAGAGAGGATTTTCACACTGTTTCACTATATGCCGACACCGTTGAACCGATTGTCAATTACCAAGAAGAAGTATCTGCATCACGAGAAACAGCGAAGTCAATGATTAGCCACTGGTTATGAAGGAACAGGATGGTTTAAGTACTGGGGAGAGTTAAAGGGTTCCTGGCTAATTTCCCTGTCCTTTTCTCATTCCAGACTGTTACGCAGTCTCTTGTGCCCTGAGCCCTGGGTGTAACTCCCTCTCTGTATGTCTTGTCCATCACCACTTCAGCCTCCCGAATGATCTGTAGCTCATCCAGTTCCAGCTCCATCTCCGTAACGCGAACGGTCAGAAGTTGCAGCTAAACGTAGCTATGACAGCAGACGTCGTCAGGGTGACTGGAGTTCTCTATGCCTTCTCAGATCCCGCAAGAGGAGCACTCAACTATCCTGCCTGGCTTCTCTGATATCCTATATGATCAGATATAAAGAAGCTAAGGAAAAAAAAAAACACTTCGCCAAGTGTGTTTCTTTTCTTTGTCTACCTTGACTGAAGCCTCCCTGAGCTGACGCCTCGGCCAGCAGAAACCTGAAGATCACCTGCTTGATGGCTACTGCATTTGCCCCTGTTTTCCTCTTGATGATCAATAACAAACGCCGCCTGGTCGCTGGCCAACGCTGTTTTGACTGTAAGGATCACCTATCGCTTTTTATACCCGTGCTGAGTGAAGTCCTCTCCTCCTGAATCACCCGACGTCCAGAGATGCCGCTCGTCAAAACTAATTTTTACTGAAAATCATTATTTTGGAATTATCTAAAGCGACACCATTTCAAACTACCTATGTAATTATATTTTTAAGAACTATTTATGCAATAATTATTTTTAATCTGTTTATATCATCATTATTGTTTGTTTTTTTTTAATTTTCTTCGCGTAACTTCATTTCCAGACTTGTTGTATGTCAGTGTCTAACTGCGTGCCAATAACTTTCTCAAATTTGTGTGCATTTACAGAAATGGCACATATCCGTGGACAGCGGACTGCTGGGATTATTGGACACACATTTCCAATCTGCTTTTGTATCGCTTCTCTGTCGGTCTGCAAATAAAGGGTTAACTGCAGCTGTCATTCCTTAGAACTTAATTACAGAAGTGTCCATGGAGAGTGTCGACGTCACCGCGGAGGTGTGGCTGCTGGTTGTCTGGTCTATTAATATGTACGGTAACCCAGACTACGACAGCTTCAGTGAGAGCCGCCAGCTTGTGCTATCAGAGATAAGCGGCTGTAGACAGAAAGAAGGCAGAGGCTGGATCGGGAACAGGAGTCTGGACTATCCCGGCAATGGATCATCATCTTCAAAATACATCGCGCAATGCTGCGGCAATTGCGAAGAATGTTTTCTGGACGAATCAATATATCACTAATGTGCTGTTGTGGGACTTTGAAATCGCTGTGGCGCTTGTGACATTCCAAGACGTTTACTACCCTGTACTCGCCATTGTAGCTCTTCCTGGTAAGTGTCTCGTCTCTTTCTCATGATGTTGTTGAAAAATTTATGTCAGCTTCTCTTTCATCCCTGTCCTCTAACGGCTCGCTAATTGTAAGACAGGTCTTTCCAACCGGTATCGCTTCAACAAACATGGTCTGAATGTATTTGAAGCGGTACCCCCATGCAAGGCATATTGAGCAAGTAAGGAGGCATGCTGTCCAAAAGGACTTTGCTTTGTGGCTCCAGATCTCGCTTCCCACTGAAGGCAAAGTGAGGATGTAGACGTGTCGTATTTTGCAAGGAGGTCGGTGACCAGTAGTGTGCCTCAGTGATCATTGTGCTAACATTACTCTTCCTGATTTTTATAAAAAGGCCTGGATGAAGAAATGGAGGGATGGGTTAGTAAATTTGCTGGTGACACAAAGGTTGGAGCTATTGTGGATAGTGTGGAAGGCTGTCAGAGATTACAGCGAGACATTGATAAGATGCAATACTGGGAGAGAATTGACAGATAGAGTTCAACGCAGATTTGTCCAAAGTGGCTCACTTTGGTAGATCAAACATGATGTCCGAATATAGTATTAGTGGTAAGACTCTTGGCAGTGTGGAGGATCAGAGGGTTCTCGGTGTCCGATTCCGTAGGGCGCTCAAAGCAGCTGCGCAGGTGGATTTTGTGATTGAGAAGGCATATGGCCGCCATTAATGGTTGAATTGAATTTAGGAGCCGAGAGGTAATGTTGCAGCGAAATAGGACAATGACTTGACCCTACGTGGAACACTCTGCCCAGTTCTAGTCGCCTCACTACAGGAAGGATGTGGAAACCATAGTAAAGGTGCAGAAGAGATTTGCAAAAATGTTGACTGGATGGATTGGGGAACATGCCTTATAAAAACAGGTTGAGTGAACACGGCCTATTCTCCTCGAAGCGACGAAGGATGAGAGGTGACCTGATAGAGGTGTATCAGATGATGAGAGGTATTAATCGTGTGGATAGTCAGAGGTTTTCTCCAAGTGCTGAAATGGTTGCCATAAGAGGCACAGGTTTAACGTGCGGCGATGCAGGTATAGAGGAGATGTCATGGGGAATTATTTTAAGCAGAGAGTGGTGAGTGTGTTGAATGTTCTGCTGACAACAGTGGTGGAGGCGGATACGAGAGGGTCTTTTAAGAGACTTTTGGAGAGGTACTTGGAGTCATTCCTAAGGTTGGGACATGTTCGGCACAACTTTGTGGGCCGAAGGGCCTGCACTGTGCTGTTGTTTTTCTATGTTTCTAGATCAGCCATGATCACTTCCATTGCCAGATCATGCCAATCTGAACAGTTGGACTATTCCTGCTCCTATTGCTAATGATCATGCCACTCCCCAATCTGCACCTCTCCAACTCGTCTCAATCTTCAATCTCTCTCGCACTAGACAATCTCCAATCTATATCTCACTCACCATTTTGAATTTGCAATCCGTCTGGCTCTCAAAAGACAAATTCTAACAGGCTGATGGAGTTTAACTCAGATCGGTGTGTGGCAGATGGAGTTTAACTCATAAATGTGAGGTGGTTCATTTTGGTAGGTCAACTACGACGGCAGAATATAGTATTAATGGTAAGACTCTTGGCATTGTGGAGGATCAGAGGGATCTTGGGGTCCGAGTCCATCGGACACTCAAAGCAGCTGTGCAGGTTGACTCTGCGGTTCAGAAGGTGCACGGTGTATTGGCCTTCATCAATCGTGAGATCGAGTTTAGGAGCCGGGAGGTAATGTTGCAGCTATATGGGACCCTGGTCTGACCCCACTTGGAATACTATGCTCAGTTCTGGTCGTCTCAGTACAGGAAGGACGTAGAAGCCATAGAAAGTGTGCAGAGGAGATTTACAAGGATGTTGCCTGGATTGGGGAACATGCCTTATGAATTCAGGTTGCGTGAACACGGCTAATTCTCCTCGAGCGACGAAGGAAGAGAGCTGACCTGATAGAGGTGTATCAGATGATGAGAGTTATTGATCGTGTGGATAGCCAGAGGTTTTCTCCAAGTGCTGAAATGGCTGCCATAACAGGACACAGGTTTATCGTGCTGGGATGCAGGTACAGAGGAGATGTCATGGCGAATTCGTTTATGCAGAGAGTCGTGAGTGTGTTGAATGTTCTGCTGGCAACAGTGGTGGAGGTGGATTCGAGAGGGTCTTTTAAGAGACTTTTGGAGAGGTACTTGGAGTGTATGAAAATAGAGGGCTGTGGGTAAGCCTAGTCATTCCTAAGGTTGGGACCAAGGAGATGGTGGTGGATTTTAGGAGATCTAGGCCTCATATGGAGCCAGTGATCATTAATGGAGAATGTGTGGAGCAGGTTAAGACCTACAAGTATCTGGGAGTACAGTTAGACGAGAAGCTAGACTGGACTGCCAACACAGATGCCTTGTGCAGGAAGGCACAGAGTCGACTGTACTTCCTTAGAAGGTTGGCGTCATTCAATGTCTGTAGTGAGATGCTGAAGATGTTCTATAGGTCAGTTGTGGAGAGCGCCCTCTTCTTTGTGGTGGCGTGTTGGGGAGGAAGCATTAAGAAGAGGGACGCCTCACGTCTTAATAAGCTGGTAAGGAAGGCGGGCTCTGTCGTGGGCAAAGTACTGGAGAGTTTAACATCGGTAGCTGAGCGAAGGGCGCTGAGTAGGCTACGGTCAATTATGGAAAACCCTGAACATCCTCTACATAGCACCATCCAGAGACAGAGAAGCAGTTTCAGCGACAGGTTACTATCGATGCAATGCTCCTCAGACAGGATGAAGAGGTCAACACTCCCCAATGCCATTAGGCTTTACAATTCAACCGCCAGGACTTAAGAACTTTTTTTAAAGCTATTATTAATGCTTTTTGAGATAGTGATTTAGATGCATATCATATTTTTAACTGAGTTAAGTATTGTATGTAATTAGTTTTGCTACAACAAGTGTATGGGACATTGGAAAAAAGGTTGAATTTCCCCATGGGGATGAATAAAGTATCTATCTATCTATCTATCTATGTTCGGCACAAATTTATGTGCGGAAGGTCCTGTATTGTGCTGTTGGTTTTCTATGTTTCTCGATCAGCCATGATCACTTTCGTTGCCAAATCATGCCAATCCGAACAGATGGTCTACACGTGCTCCTATTGCTAATGTTCTTATGTTCTCATTCTCTGTCGTGTTTACCGTTGAGCGGACTTGAATTTATATCACCTTAACACATGGCATCAGTTTATTATTCTCTTCACACCTCCCGGTCTCAACTCCTTCTTCTGACGTCAAAGATCAGAATATATTCCAGGTATCCACTAATATCCCTGATTAGTCCACAGGGTACGGCAGCTGAATTCAGCCATTCGAAGACCGAGCCTTCTCCATCATAGCTGATTTATCATCCCCCTGAACCACATTCTGGCGACCACTCCACGTATCCACTGACACCCCGACGAATCAAGAGCCTATCACTCTCCGCTGCAAACAAACTGGCAAACATAGCTGTCTGCGGCGATAAATTCCACACATTTAGCAGCGTTCGTGTAAAGAAATTGCTCCCCTTCTCTGTCCAACGAGATTGGTTTACTTTTGTGAAAACTTGTTCTCAGAAGCTACCTGTCCACGTCCACAATATCTCGGACGGTCAAAATTCGATAGGTTTCACTGAGAATCCCCTCAATATTCTGAACTTCAGCAGGTACATTATACTCAGTACCGAATTAGTAATGGCTCCCATATTCATCTGTGTTCTCGGAAGTGTTGTCGATTAAAATAATAGTTTATAGGGAATGTTTTCATCAAAATCTGTGTTAATGACCTTTATTTCTCTCCGCACAGTGAACGTGGTGACATTAGTCATCCTGTCGCGGGGAAATTGCGGTCTCTCCAAAGGCGTCACAAGGTACCTGGTTGCCATGGTAGCAGCGGATCAGTTGGTCGTTCTCTTCGATCTGGTATTGAGCAAGATTCCGATGACTTTCATTCCAGGAGAGGTTTTCCTCTGGTCGCGTCGCGCTCCCGTTTGTAATATCCACGCCGTCCTGTTCTACGCCGCCACGGACTGTTCTGTCTGGTTCACCGTCACTTTCACCTTTGATCGATTTGTCGCCATTTGTTCACAGAAGCTGAAACGAAAATACTGCACCGGTAGAACGGCGGCTCTTGCTCTGGGGACAGTGACTCTGCTGAGCTGCATAAAAAACATGTTTTGGTACTTTTTGCTCGATGGGTCATATTCGATATTAAGAACGTCCGTGCTGTGTCAAAGCAGTAAACGTTTATTTTCCCCACCTAAGCTCGCAACATTTCTGGTGATTCATTTCGTCTTCACCCCAATATTACCCTTTCTTCTGATTCTGCTGCTCAACAGTTTAACCATCAGTCAGGTCTTCGTGGCCAGCCGAGCCCGGAGGAGACTCCGTGTTTCGCGCGATGGTGAGACGCACGCCGATCCGGAGATGAGGAACCGCAGACAATCCCTCCTGTTACTACTGGTGATGTCAGGGAACTTCATCCTGCTCTGGGCGCTGCTGACGGTGTCTTCCGTATGGGAGAGTCTCAGTGTTTCCGTTCCCTTGAATCCCCCGAAATCTCTTCGGGATCTGGGCTACATGCTGCAAACGCTGAGCTGCTGCACCAACACCGCGCTTTACGCCGTGGTCCAGGCGAGGTTCAGGGTTCAGCTGAAGGAGACGGTGACATTTCCCTTCCGTCTAATGACAAATTTCACTCGGCGTTGTCAGGAGAGCATTAATCCTCAGTGACGCCCCAAAATATCCTATTCCACCAGTGGCATGTGCAGTTCCATTGGCGCTGTGGACTTCCCTGCATATCTCCCGCCCTCCACCCCTTTATGCACCAACAGGATTTGAGAGTATCCCCTTTCTGCCTCCACTCTGCCACTTCCAGTTCACTTTCTTCACGAGTTCCCTGAAATGTTCCCCTCAGTACCACCAAGTGGGTTGTTGTAACCTTATTTGCATGCAGAGCTTTGCCATCACCATCGCAATACGAGCGTTGTGCCCTGCTTGTGTTCCGTGCGAATCCCAGCCTGAGTATGTCCGATGTCGCTGCATCTCTTTCCTCTGTCGATGACTATTGGTTCGAAGAGCCCCTGCCTTTGAGCCGTTCAGGAAGACTGGTTACCGTGGGCAGACAGCAAGTCTCCACTTGTGGATCGGAGTTCTTCAGAGTTCTGTCTGCCACCTCGAGAATAATTTACTTACTTGCACTTGTAAAACGACTCATCCAATCGTCCGTCCCTAGCAACAATTCCCATCGGAAAGCTTCTGGAATTCAAATAAATTCTTGGCCACTTTGTGTTGCGGTGGTCCTATCTGTCGAATTGGATTGAGTACATTCGGTATGTGGGGAAGCTGACTGCTGAGGAAAGGGCACATGATGTCTATTTATTGATTGATTCCCTCGTAGCTTGGCCTTTCTCCTTCTCTGGTTGATTATCAGCCGTTCGACTCATTTCCCGCCGCTGTCGTAAAGCGTGACCGCCTGAGTGTCCTCGTCGTACTCCTGATTCCTCCCACAGACCAAACACCATAGGTTAATTGGTCATTGTAAATTGTCCCATTAGTAGGGCCAGTCGGATCGTGAAACATTGCGCCAGCCAAGGCTCGACTCTTGTCCTTACACTGGAAGTAAGTCTTTTGAGAAGGACTCCTCCCGATAGGCTGAGACATGAGACTGAGATGCATTTGATAGCACGGCATCAAATAGAGTACAGAGGGCAGTGGTGGAGGTCAGCCATTCTGCATGTGACAATTGTTGGAAATGTTCTTGCATTTAGTTTGGATGAAAATGGGAGTGACTCATAAATACTCTTGCAGCCGACACAAACGTGATGGAGTTGTCGATGTTGAGAGAGCCTGGTAAAAGTCCAGTTGGCGAGGCAACGACTCTTTTTTCACCTTGGCGAATCAGCCCGGACAGGCGGACGGAAAGCAGGGCTCACTCAGCTAACTGTACGAGCTAACGGTTTAAGATGTTTGCGTGTTTGGCGAGGTAAGTGGGTGAGTAGACTTATTTTTCCTTATTTCATTCCTTTCGAATGGCTTAGCATGCCTGCAGGGTTAGTGCCCTGTTCAGGGTGTCAGATGTGGGAATTCTGGGAGACCTCCAGCCTCCCTGATAGCCACATCTGCGCCAGGTGCACCGAGATGCAGCTCCTCAGAGACCGCAGTGACCGTGTTAGGGATCTGGAGCTGCAGCGTGATGATCTACTGCTTATTAGCGAAAGTGAAGAGTTGATGGACAGGAGCTACAGGGAGGTAGTCATTGCAAGCTACAGGGGTCAGAACAATGTGTGACTGTCAGGAGAGGGAAGAGAAATGCCCGGATAGTGAAGAACACCCCTGTGGCTGACCCCTCAACAACAAGTATATCGTTTTGTTGTTGAAGGGGATGACCTTCAACAGAGACCCGGTCACCCAGCCTGGAGCTGTTGTGCAGGGTGAAATGAAGGAGAAGAAGAATGCGTTAGTCAAAAGCGATTCATAGTCAGGGGAACAAGCAGGAGATTCTGTGAGCCTGATAGAGATGCCCGCATGGTGTGATGCCTTCTAGGTGCCAGGGTACAGGATGTTTCGGGTTGGGTCCAGAATATTTTGAAGGGTGAGGGCGAGCAGCCAGCTGTCTTGGTACATGTTGGTACCAATGACATAGAGAGAAAAATGGAGGACGTCCTAAAGAGAGATTTCCGGGAGTTAGAAAGGAAGCTGAGAAGCAGGACCTCCAGGGTAGTAATCTCAAGATTGCTACCTGGTCCACGTGCTAGCAAGGGCGAGCATAGTAGGATCAGGCAGATGAATGCGTGACTGAGAGTCTGCTGCCGGGGGCAGGGCTTCAGATTGTCAGATCTTTGGGATCTCTTCTGGGGAATGTATGACCTGCTCAAAAAGGACAGGTTCCACCTGAACCCGAAATGGACAAATATCATAGCGGGAAGGTTTAATTGAGCTGTTAGGGAGGGTTTAAACTAATTTGACAGGGGGATGGGAACCGGAATGATAGAGCGGAGGAGGTGGGGTGGGGGACAGAAATAAATCTTTGATAGTAAAAAGTAAAGATGTCAGGAAGGACAGGTAGGTTATGGGGCACATTTGCAGCCATTGGGATGAGTTGCAGTGCAATCAATGCAAAAAGTACCAAATACTGGACATAAGGTGTTATATTCAAATGCACGCAGCGTAAGGAATAAGGTGTATGATATTGTCGTACAGCTATAGATTGAAGGTATGATTTTGTGGCCATCACCGAGACGTGGCTAATGGATGCATGACTCTGTGAACTGAACGTCCAAGGATAAACGGTGTATTGGAAGGACAGGCAGGTAGGCAAGGGGGGTGGCGTGGCTTTATTGGTAAGAAACAATATTAAATGATTAGAAAGAAGTGACATAGGATCGGAAGGTGCAGAATCTTTATGCGTTGAGCTAAGAAATCGCAGAGGTAAAAGGACCCTGATGGCAGTTATATACAGGCCTCCAAACAGCTGCAGTGATGTGGACGGCAAATTACAACAGGAAATAGAAAAGGGTTGACAGAAGGACAGGGTTATGATAACTGTTTTGGATTTTAACATGTGAGTGCATGAGGGAATTAGATCTTAAGAGAGAGAATTTGTACAATGCCTACGAGGTGGCTTTTTAGAAAAGCTTGATATTGAGCCCACTAGGGGATCGGTTGTACTGCATTGGGTATTGTGTAATGAAGCAGAGGTAATTAGAGAGATGGAAGTGAAGGAACCCTTAGGAGGCAGTGATCATGACATGATTGAGTTCACTCTGAAATTTGAGAAAGTAAAGCTAAAATCTGATGTGTCTGTATTTCAGTGGAGTAAAGGAAATTACAGTGGCATGAGAGAGGATCTGGCCAAAGTTGTGACGGCAGAGCTGCAGTGGCTGGAGTTTATGCGAGAAGTGAAGAAGGTACAAGACAGATACATCCCAAAAACGAAGATATTTCGAATGGAAAAAAGGATGCAACCGTGGTTAACAAGAGAGGCCAAATCCAAAGTAAAAGCAAAGGAGAGGGCATACAAGGAAGCAAAAGTTAGTTTGATGACAGAGGATCGGGAATTTTTTAAAAGCTTCCAAAAGGAAACTAAGAAAGTCATTAAGAGGAAAACGATCAATTATGAAAGGAAGCTAGCAATTAATATCAAAAAGAATACTAAAAACTTTTTCAACTCTATAAAAAAGTAAAAGACAGGTGAGAGTAGATATAGGACCCATGGAAATTGATGATGGAGAAATTGTAATGGGAGATAAGGAGATGGCGGAGGAATTGAACGAGAATTTTGCAACAGTCTTCACTGAGGATGACACTAGCAGTATTCCGGACACACAAGGCCGTCAGTGAAGAGAAGTGTACACAATCAGAATTCCGACAGCGGAAGTACTCTGGAAGCTGAATAGTCTGAGTGTAGATAAATCTCCTGGGCCAGTTAGAATGCACGCTCCTTTTCTGTGGGATGTGGAGATCGCGGAGGCATTAGCAATGATCTTTCAAAAGTCAATACAATCTGGAATGGTTCTGGAATGGAAGATTGCAGATGTCACTCCGCTTTTAAGAAGTGGGCAAGGAAGCAAAAAGGAAATTATAGACCTGCTAGCTTGACATCGGTGATTGGGAAGTTGTTGGAGTCGATTTTCAAAGATGATGTTACGGAGTACCTGGAGGCATATGGCAAGATAGGCCGAACTAGGCATCGTTTCCTTAAAGGAAAATCCTGCCTGACAAACCTATTGCAATTTTTTTGAGGAAATTATAATTAGGCTAGACAAAGGAGATGCAGTGGATGTTGTGTCTTTGGATTTTCAGAAGGCCTTTGAAAAGGTGCCGCACATGAGACTGCTAAACAAGATAAGAGCCCATGGAATTACGGTAAAGTTACATACCTGGATAGAGTGTTGCCTGCTGGGCAGGAAATAGGGAGTGGGAAAAAAGAAATCCCATTCTGGTTGGCTGCTGATTACCAGTGGCGTTCCACTGTGGTCCGTGTTGGGCCTCTTCTTTTTATGTTGAATATCAACGATTTGGATTATGGAATAGAAGGCTTTGTGGCTAAGTTTGTTGATGATACAAAGATAAGTGGAGGGGCCGGTAATGCTGAGGAAACAGAGAGTTGCAGAGAGACTTGCATAGATTGGGACAATGGGCAAAAAAAGTGGCAACTGAATCACAATGTTAAAAGTGTATAGTCATGCACTTTAGCAGAATAAATAAACGGGCAAACTATTATTTAAGCAGGGAGAAAATTCAAAGCTCTGAGATGCAACTGTAATTGGGAGTCCTCGTATAGGATACCATTATGGTTAACCTCCAGTTTGAGTCTGTGGTGAAGAAGGCGAATGCAATGCTGGCATTCATTTCCAGAGTAATAGAATGTAAGGGCAGGGATGTGATGCTGAGGCTCTATAAGGCACTGATAAGACGTTACTTGGAGCACTCTGTGCCGTTTTGTGTTCCTTATTTTAGAAAGGATGTGCTGACGTTGGAGAAGTTTCAGAGAATATTCAATAGAATGATTAATTGAATGAGAGGGTTAACATATGAAGGACGTTTGATCGCTCTTGGTCTGTACTCCTTGGAGTTGAGAAGAATGAGGAGGTACCTCATAGAAATATTTCGAATGCTAAAAGGCATGCATAGACTGGATGTGGCAAAGTTGTTTCCCATGGTGGGGGAGTCCAGTACAAGAGGGCACGACTTGAAGATTGAAGGGCGCCCATTCAGAACAGAGATGCGAAGATTTATTTTTTTTAGCCAGAGGGTGGTGAATCTGTGGAATTTGTTGCCACGTGCGGCAATGAGGGCCAAGTCATTGAGTGTAATTAAGGCAGAGATTTATAGTTATCTGAGTAGCCAGGGCATCAAAGCTTATGTTGAGAAGGCGGGGGAGTGTGACTAAATAGGAGAATGGATCAGCTCACGATAAATTGTCGGAGCAGATTCGATGGGTCTAATGGCAGACTTCTGCTCCTTTATCTCATGGTCTTATGGCCTAATAATTTTCTCCAACAAACAGGAGACAGTTTCGCTGAGAGACATCAGCAGGAATTAGCTGATTTGCATAAATTCGAGTCAGCTATATATCACAAACCCCGGAACAACTCACTGCCGAACTTTACCAATGAGCTGTTAGTTCTCCGTTGTGATTAAAATGCGATTCCTGGGTTCCAAAATTGAAATCTCTGCATTGCCGACTGCCACCTTCTGGCGGAATACGAATCTACTTTTTTTTTATTTGGGCGGAGTGTGTCAAAGAGCAGAGGGCAGAGGGGTCATAGTCGTGAACCCACCTGTCGACAGGATATTCCCGTATTTCTCCATCGTTTCGAAGCAACAGAGACCGAACAGTCGCAATACGCTGGCAATGTTATTATTTCTCTGACCACATTTTCAGCCCATCTGCAATTTTACCAAGATCCTTCAACATTTACAACTCCATCACGTTTTGAATCGCGTGAATGCATATTTATGAATCATCTCATTTTTTGTCCAAGTTAAACGCCAGAACTTCTCCAACATTTGTCACATGCAGAATGGCTGCCTTCCAGCAGCGCCCTCTGTCCTCTCTGTCCAGGACAATTTTGAATCCATGTCATCCAAAGCAGCTTGGACTTAAGGATCAACCTAAATGGGTAGATCCGTCTCAAAAGTCTTGCATCCAGTCTTTTCCCCACGGTCGGGCCTTGGCTGTCGCAGTGCTTCACGGTCCCAACGACACTTCAGTTTACAATGACCAAATAAACTACCAGACAAAATGGGATATTTTGCGGCGGAATGGGAGAAGCGTCACCGAGGATTAATGCGGTTCTGACAACGACGAGTAAACTTTGAAATGAGACTGAAGGTCGATTTCACCATCTCCTTCAGCTGCACCCTGAACCTGGCCTGGATCACAGCGTAAAGGGCCGTGTTGGTGCAGCAGCTCAGCAGTTGCAGCATGTAGCCCAGCTCCCGCAGGGAATCGGGGGGCTTCACGGGAATATAAAGAGACAAACTATCCCATACGGAATACACCGTCAGCAGTGCCCACAACAGGATGAAATTCCCCACATCACCAGCAGTAACAGGAGTGATTGCCTGCGGTTCTTCATCTCCGGGTCGGAGGGCTTCTCGCCATCGCGAGAGCCACGGAGTCTCCTCCGGGCTTGGCTAGCCAAGAAGACGTGCCTGATCGTTAAACTGTTGAGGAGCAGAATCTGGACAAAGGGGAATATTGGTGTGAGGAGGAAATGAATCATTGAAAATGTTGTCTCCTGAGATGCGGAGAAACGAAATGAAAGTAAACAAATCACTGATAAAAGTAACATCGAATATGACCCATCGAGCATAAAGTACCAGAATATGTTCTTTACGCAGCTCAGCAGAGTCACTGTCCCCAGAACCAGAGCCGCCGCTCTACCGGTGCAGTATTTTTGTTTCAAATTCTGAAAACAAATGGCGACAAATCGGTCCAAGGTGAAAGCGACGGTAAACCAGACAGAACAGTCCGTGGCGGCGTAGAACATGACGGCGTGGATATTACACACAGGAACACGACGCGACCAGTGGAAAGCCTCTCCTGGAATGTAAGTGATCGGAATCTTGCTCAATATCAGATCGAAGAAAACGACCAGCTGATCCGCTGCTACCATGGCAACCAGGTACCTTGTGACGCCTTTGGAGAGACCGCACTTTCCCCGCGACAGGATGACGATTGTCACCACGTTCACTGTGCGGAGAGAAATAAAGACCAGTAACACACATTTTGATGGAAACATTCTCTGAAAACAATTACTTTAATTGACAGTCCTTCCGAGAGCAGATAGGAATATGGAATTAATGTATCTGCTCAGGAGATTATCGGGAGCCATTACTAAATCGGTGGTGATTATAATGAACCAGCTGAAATTCAGAAGAATGAGGGCAATCTCACTGAAGCCTATCGAATATTGAAAGGTCTAGCTATCGTGGACGTGGAATGGGTAGCGTCTGTATTGAGGTGTCTTCAACCTGAAGACGAGGTTTCTAAATAGAAAGACATCCCGGTGGAACAGAGATGGGCAAAAATTTCTTTACACAGAGGCTGTTGAATGTGAGAAATTTATCGCCATATTTGTCTATGGGGGCCATTTCATTTGGTTCCTTTTGCAGCCGACAGTGATAGGCTCTTGATTCGTCGGGGCATCAATAGATACGGGGAGTGTGCGCTGGAATGTGGTGTAGCAATCAACTCTGATGGAATAGATAGATAGATAGATAGATAGATAGATAGATAGATAGATAGATAGATAGATAGATAGATAGATAGATAGATAGATAGATAGATAGATAGATAGATAGATAGATAGATAGATAGATAGATACTTTATTCATCCCCATGGCGGAGAAGGCTCGGTGCTCGAATGACCGAATTCAGCTCCCGAGAATAATGGGCTAAGCAGTGATATCAATCGATGGCTGGATTGTATTCTGATCTTTGGCACCAGGAGAAAGAGTTGCAAAGTCTACGTTTTAAGAGAATAATGAACTGACTAAGATGCCAAGTATCACGGTGACATAAATTTAACTCCCCTCAACTGCAAATGTGAGGGAAAATGAGGACATAAGAACATTAGCAATTGGAGCAGGAATAGTCCATCCTTTCGGTCTGGCATGCTCCGGCACTGAAGCTGATCATGGCTGATCTGACCACAGACCCAGCGCCGTAAACATGCATTTTCTCATCACCCTTAAGTCTTCCACTATGCAAACATATATTCCAGGCCGTTTTAAGTATATCAATTGAGTTCGCCTCCACTGTTTGAGCAGAGAATTCCACAGATTCCCCACCCCCTGGGAGAAACAGTTCCCTGTCATCACCGTCCTAAATTTACTCCCCAGAATCTTCAGGCTTTGTCCCATAGTTCTCGTCTCACCTACCAGTGGAAACAATTTTCCTTCTCTATCTTATCTATCCCTTTCATAATTTTATATGTTTCTATATGATCTCTTCTCATCCTTCTGCAATCAACCGGTGAATCTCCTACAAAGCCAGTTTATCCTTCCTCAAGTTAAGAGACCGGAAATTCACAGTTCTCCTGAACCCTTCCTCACCAGTACTTCGGGCAATTGCAGCAAAACATCCCCGCTCGAAAATTCAATCCCTCTGGCAATAAAGGCGAACATCGCATTTGCCGTCTTGATAGCCTGCTGCACCTGCAAACCAACCTTTTTGTGATTGAAGCCAAGTCCCTCCGTACAGCAGCATCCTGTAATTGTTTTTCACTTGTTCTTCCACTTGTCCTTCCCAATTGATGACCTCACAATTTCCACCTTTTTAATCAAATTACGAGACGCTTGTGCTTTCGCTTAAGCTATTAATATCACTCTGCAGGCTGTCAGTTTCCTCGGCACCCTTTGTGCGGCGACAGATCATGACAGTGATGATGCCGACGTGACCTCATTCTCTATAACAGATGAGGATATATATCTATTTATTTAATTAATTCAGTGATGCAGCCCACTCCACCAAACTTGTACAAAGTCGATCAATCCTGCCCTGACCAAACTGGACCCATCACTATGGCGGCCATAAAGCCCAGAATTTCTGGTCAACTCAGTACAGGAAGGACGTGTAAGCTTAACATGAAGTGCGGATGAAATTTAGAAGAAAGCTGACTGCATGGTAGGGCATTCCCTGTGAGGAGAGTTTGCCTGTTCTCAGACTTGCTTCTTTTGGAGTGAAAGCGTATGAAAGGTTACTTGGTGGAAGTGTTTGAGAGGAGAGAATGGATAGATAACGTTTGCCTGACCGAAAACTAACCGGAATCCCGACAGCCCGAGCGCTGGGAAGGTATATTACATTGAAACATGACGGCCAATACCCCATTCTTGTTAGCCTGCTACTGCTGCAAAATAACCTTTGGTGATTGAAGAACAAACACTCTAATTACCCTCCACACGGCAGCATACTGCAATCGTTTACCACTTAAATAATATTTTGTTCTCCCACTTGTCCTTCCCAAGTGGATGACCTCGCCTTTAGCAACATTGTTCACCACCTGACAGACCCTAATACCAATCGATAACCGTCTGCAGACTCTCAGATTCCTCTGCACTATGTGCGTCGGCGGAAAATGATGGCAGTAATGATGCCCACGTGGCCACATTCTCGTTATCAGGTGAGACTTTCAATCTATCTATCTATCTATCTATCTATCTATCTATCTATCTATCTATCTATCTATCTATCTATCTATCTATCTATCTATCTATCTATCTATCTATCTATCTATCTATCTATCTATCTATTTATTCCAGCGAAGCTGTCCGCTCCAACAAACTTCGAGAAAGCCTGATTAATCCTACCAGGTCCCAACTGGACTTTGGAACATAACGACCAGAAATTGTGTTCACCTCAGCGCCAGAAGCATGTGCATGCTTCACAGAGTGTGTAGATGAAATTTACCGGAACACTGCCTGGATTGGAGACCACTCCCTATAGGGAGAGGTTGTGTGAGCTCGAACTTGCTTCTCTTGGAGTGAAGGTGCATGAGAGATGTCCCTTGGTGGCAGTGTTTGAGAGGCTAAGAGGCATAGACAACGTTTGCTTGACGGAAGAGTAACAGGGACGCCGACACCGCCAGCGCTGGATAGAGAACGCCCGTTATTCACTCAGCCAGTGTTGCTGAAGCGGTACCGGTTTCTGAGACCTGCCATGAATTTAGCCCGTTGTTAGCGGACAGGTATGAAAGAAAAGCTGACTCATATTTTTAAACGTTAATCACGAGGAAGAGAAGAGACACTTACCAGGGACAGCGACAATGGCGAGCAGAGGATAATAAATCTTTTTGACGGTCTTAAGCGCCAGTACGAATCGGAAGTCCAGCGACATTCCTCTATAATTTTTAAACAGATCTGGATAAGCCCAGAAAATATTAGTTACAGATGCCGCACTGATCCTCGATGCATTTTGCAGACCCATTGCTGGAATACACCAGATTCCTTTTCCCGTTCGAGCCTCTGTCCTCTCTCTATCTGGACCCGCTGGACTCTGATAGTGTAGACTGGTGGCTCTCAGTGAAACTGTCGTTACGAGGGAGGCATATTAATAGAACAGGTAACCAGCAGCCACACCTGCGCGGTGACGTCAAGATTCCCGACGGGCACTCCCTAAATTAAGTTCTACAAAATGAAAGGTGAATTTAACCTTTTATTTGCAGACCGTCAGCGATGCAATAGAACCGCAAACTTTTCTATCCCATCCCTCCACTTCCCCATCCAGGTCATTTATAACAGTCACGAGGAGTAAGGGTCACAGAACAGGTCCCTGTGACACTCCACTGGTGACCGATTTCCAAGTAGATTATGAACCGTCTACAGCCACTCTTTGCCTTCTGTGGGCAAACCAGTTCGGGATCCACAAAACAATGACCCATTGGATCCTATGCCTGCTTATATCCTCAATACTCCTTTCATGAGGTACCTTATCAAATGGTTTCCTGAAATGCATATACACTATATCTACTACTCTTCCTTCATCACAGTATTTAGTCACATCCTCAAAAAATTCAATCAGTCTCATAAGGCAAGATCTGCAGTTGACAAAGCCATGCTGACTACTCCTAATCACATTATATCTCTCCATATTTTGATTAATACTGCCTCTCAGGATCCTGTCCATCAACGTGCGAGCTACTGAAGTAAGACACACTGGTCTATAATTTCCTGGGCGATCTCTACTCCCGTTCTTGAATAGAGGAACTACATCCGCAACCCTCCAATCCTTCGGAGCCTCTCCTGTCCCCATTGATGATCCAAAGATCATCGCCAGTGGCTCAACAATCTCCCCCTTCGCCTCCCGCAGGAGCCTGGGGTTTAGTCCGTCCGGTCCCGGTGACTTACCCAACTTGATGATTTCCAAAAGCTTCAGCACAACCTCTTTCTTAATAACCACATGCTCAAGCTTTTCAGTCTGCTGCAAGTCATCCCTACAATCACCAAGATCCTTTTCCATAGGGAATACTGAAGTAAAGTATTCATTAAATACTTCTGTTTTTTACCCCCCTTCGGTTCCATACACACCTTCCACTTGATAGGTTCTATTCTTTCACGTCCTAACCTCTTGCTCTTCACAAACTTGTAGAATACCTTGGGGTTTGTATTTAACCCTGCCCTCCAAGGCCTCCTCATAGCCCCTCCTGGCTCTACTAATTTCCTTCTTATTGTCCTTCCTGTTAGCGTTATAATCTTCCAGATCTCTAACATTACCTAGCTCTCTTAACATGTTGTAAACTTTTTTATTCCTCTTGACTATATTCATTACAGCCTTTGTTCGCCACGGTTCCTTTACCGTACTCTCATTGGAAAATACCTTTGCAGAACTCCACAGAAATATTGCCTGAGTATTTGCCACATTTCTTCCGTGCTATTCCCTGAGACATCTGTTCCCAATTTAAGCTTCCAATTTCTTGACTGATAGCCTTATAATTCCCTTTCATAAGTACTAATCCACGCTCCAAGCTCATCCGCTTTGTTCACAATACTCCTTGCTTGAAACTAGGCACAACTCAAACCGTCAGTCAGAGCGCATCCATTCTCTATCACCTGCCTATCACCCCTGACGCATTGTCTACAAACTTTCTCTATTTATGAGCCACCCGGACCTTCCCCAGTCTCTTCAGTTCGGTTCCTAACCCCCAACTATTCCACTCGAAACACTTGACAATAGCCTTAGCATACCTCTGCGCCAGGGTATTGGTCCCCCTTGGATTCAAGTGCTACCCGTCCATTTTGTACTGGTCAGACCTTCCCCAAAAGAGATCCAAGTGATCCAGAAATCTGAATCCCTGTCCCCTGCTCCAATGCTCAGCCACGCATTTATCCAACTCATTCAATTCCTTTACACACTGTCTCGTGGCTCAGGCAGTAATCTCGGGATCACTACCTTTGCTGTCCTGCTTCTCAGCTTCCTCCATCACTCCCTGTGGTAATATTCCTTCAGGACCTCTACCATTTTCTTACCTATGTCATTGGTACCAAAACGTACCACGATCTCTGTCTGTCCTCCCTCCCAATGCAGCATATCTCGGATGCGCTGAAAGATCCCGGACACAGGCACCAGGGAGGCAAACTACCATCCCAGTTTATTGTCTGCGTCCGCAGAATAGCATGTTTAACCCGCTAAGTATAGAAGCCTCTATCACTGCTGCCTTCCTGACAGCATAACAGTAAACATACGAACCAGGGCATTATCGTACTCTGATAATCATTGTGCTCTGAATTTTGAACTTAGAATGGAATCACACACAGAATGCTCGTTGAGCTCAACAGTTCAGACAACATCTCTGGAAATGAATGAAGGTTCGGACCGGAACCATTAATTACAACTTGACAACAGCAATGTATGTCACTTTATTTTTCTCTATATAGTTTCATTCAGATCCCGTTTCATCACCGGCATTTGCAACCAATTAACGTGGGTCGGTGCCAAGGCAAAATCGGATAAAAAAATGTCCGTAACTCTCACAGATTTTAGATCACCAGGCCTTAAGACCATTATATATATGAGAGGAATTAAGTCATTTGCCCCATCGAGTCTGTTCAAGCATAGCTGATAATTTATTTCCTTTCCTCATCGCCATTCCCCGGCCTTCTCCCCGTAAATTTTGATGCAGTGTCCAATCATAAACCGATAAATCTCTTCCTTAAAACTCCTACCGACAGCTGAATGTGGTAATATATGCCACAATTTCACCATTCCTGGCGAACAAATGTCCTCCACATCAGTGTTTGAAACGGACGCTTCTCTGTTCTGAGGCTACACCTCGTTGTCCTGTACACACCAAGCATGGAAAACATCCTTTCCACATCCTCTCTCCGGGGCTTTTCAACATTCTAAAGGTTGAATTGATATCCCACTTTGTTCCTCCGGAGCCCTACGAGTACAGACCCAGCAGCATCAAATGTTTCTTGTATGACAACTCTTTCATTCCTGGAACCATCCTAGATAAGTACATCTGGCCCCTCTCCAATGCCAGCACGTATTTTCTTGGAAGATTATCCGAAAGCTGCTCAAAATACACACGCTGACGCTTCAGCAGCGCCCTGTAAAATCTTAGCAAAGCTCGCTGTTTCTGTGTCCTTGCCCTCTTGAAAGGAATGCTAACATTATATTTTTCTCTCTTACCTCTGACTGTATCCGCATGTTAACCTTTTAGGTGCTCGGCAAAAGGGCTCCAATTTCCCTTTGCACCTCAGTTCGCTGGAATTTTTCCACGATTAGCAAATAGTCTGCACATTTAAACTGTTACGAAAGCGCATGACCATGCATTTTCTAACATTTGATTTCACTTGTCACTTTCATGCCAATTCTCTAAATTTTCTGCAAACGGCCTGTTTCCTCAACAGTACCTGCCCCTGCACCAATTTCCGTACAATCTCCAAACCTGGCAACAAAGCCATCTATTCCGTCATTTTTACCGTTGATATATATACAACATCTTCCCAAACACTTAGGTCAGGCTATCTGGTCCATAATTCATTTTCTGCTACCTTCCTCCGTTCCTGAGGCCAGAGGTGGTATTTACAGTGTTTCAGTCCTCTGGCACCAAGCCAAATTCCAGTGATTTTAGAATGAGCAATACTAATGCCTCTGCCATCTCTTGCACTTACTCTTTTGGAACGTGAAGGTACAATTGATCTGACCCGGGTGACCTATGCACCCTGAAGTCTTTCAGGTGCTTGAGCATCTTCTCTTTTGTAACAGTACCTGCACCCACTTCTCTTCCCTCACACAGTACGACAACAGGCAAGCGGCCAGTGTCTTCCACAGTGCAGCTGGATGCCATGTACTCATTTACCTCATCTGCCATCTCCTTTCCCCCGTTGTTATTTTGCCTACCTCATTTTCTAGCAGTCCTACATTCACCGTCGTTTCGCTTTGATTTTGTATTCACGTAAAAACGCTTTCATGATCCATTTTGATATTGTCTGCTTTCATATTTCATCTTTTTCCCTCTAATGATTTTATTAATAGCACTCTGAACGTTTTTGAAAGCTAACAAATCTTCCGTCTTCCCATAAATTTTACTTCCCCGTTTGCCCCGATTTTATCAATATGTCCTTAGAGTATTTTGTGGTTTTTAAAGTATATGTATTCTGCACGTTCCCCTGTATTGCCAGCTCACCGCATTTCTGCCCTGCAGACAATCCTGACAGCATCTTCTTCAATTTATTTTAGCCATCACCTTTCTCATACCACTGTAATTTCCTTCACTTCACTGAAATACTACTGCGTCAGACTTTAATTTCCCCTTATTTGAAATTGAACGCCATTATATTGTAATCACTGCCTCCTAAAGACCTGTTTACCTCAAGCTGTCTAATCATTTCTGATTAATTTCACCGCAGCCAATGCAGTACAGCTGATCCGCAAGTCGGCTTAAAGACAGTCTGCACAAACAAGCCAAACCAATCGAGTTGCATGTAGAAAAATCCCGTGGCTATCATAACATCGACTTTTATGCACACATTTCTATCCCGTTGAAATCTGTGCTCTGTATTCCAGTTGCTGTTGGGAGGCCTGTATATGCGTCCCATGCGGGTCCTTTTACCCTGACAGTTCTTTAACCCAACCCACAATGATTCCACAGCTTACGATCCCATCTCACATCTTTCTCGTAAGCTGATCCCATTCTTTACCTGCATAGCCACGCTACCCACTCTGCAAACCTTCTTATCCTTCCCTTGCAACGTGTAGCCTTGGACAATGTTCGGAAATGCGACCAGCTTTCAGCCACGATTCAGTGATAGCCACAACATCCTACAATCTGTAACGGTGTAACAAGATAATCATTTTTTATGTCGTAATCTGGAGCTGTCGGTCACTGTCATTCGGCTCTTTACGGGAGAGCGAGGTGTTACCGCTCAGTTCCAGGTGCCAGGTAACTATGTGATCGACAGGAGAGGGAAAAGCAATAAACAGGCAGTGCAGAACACTCTACAGTTATTCCCACCATTAAAAGTTTTATCGTCTTGGATTTTGTTGGCGGGACAACCGACCATGGGAATGCCGCAGCGGCCTGGTCTCCGGAACTGAGTCCAACGCAGTGGCTCGGAATGGAAGAGAGAGAGGAGGAGATACAGGGGATTGAACAGTTGCAGGACCCGACAGGTGGTTCAGTGGAGACACCTAGATGGTGGAGAAAAAGGCCAGAATATGGCGCAGCGTGATACTGACGCAATGCATAGTGGGTTCGCGAAAATGACTCAACACCTTTGTCACAGTACCATCGTACTGCATAATAATATCCATCGCCTCCTGAATTTTTCCTACAGTGTATCCGTTTTCGTATCGAATACCGTTGTTAAATAATCATCAAGGATATTCCGAACAACTTGTCTCCATGTACCCTGCACCCCTCCCTAAAAGGCACGCCATTCTCTCGCTCACTATTTGCTCCTCATATACCTTCTCAATATCCGTTGTTTCAACATTCCCACTTTTGTTTGTTAACCTCCACATGTCCGTATCGATATAGGATGACTAAACATTAAACATCATTTGTTTCTCCTGTCCGTATCTACAATGCTTCAAAACATTTAACTTCTCGAAGATTGCATTGGCTTTCTTCTAACTTAGCTTCATCTTCATAAACAAAAAACATGCTGTTACTAGATCGATATTATAATGTATCCAAATATCATGTGTGGACTTAGACCCGACGGCGATTCTCAATGAACGTTCCCCAGTTCCTGCCCAATGCATTTGTATCCGGCATTCGGCCAACTGAGCGCTGTCCCGTGAAGACCATTTTAATCACAACCTATAGCAACCTTGAAACTTCTGCGATTATGGGCACTGTCCCGAAAATGGTCCCCATTGAATTATTGATAATGTGGTTTATATAACTCCATATATTGTTGTTCCAAGCCAGACCTAGGGGCACAGCAATTGAAAGCTAATTTTCTTTATTTACGACTATAAAGCAGCAATGATGGCTAAGAAATGACCCATGTGCTTAGCGGGTTCTTTGTATAAGTGTTTGCTATGGAAGGCATTATCAGTATGCTGGAGTTCCGAGAGTGTCAGGAACGGGAAGTGAGTGTCATTGTTGTGCCAAATGAAAGAGTGCTCGGCAAACACAAAGGTCTTAAGGTGGATAAATCTCCTAGGGAATTTTAGGCCATTTAGCTTAATCTAACTGGGAAAGAGTTGGAGTCCATTATTAAGGATGTGATTGCAAGGTTCTTTGAAACTAATGAGAAATAAGCCAAAGTTAGCAGGGTTTCTCTGAATGGAAATCTGGGCTGACAAATCTGTTAGAGTTCTTCCAGGAAGTGACAAACAGCGGGAATAAAGGTGAGGCCGTGGGTGTCATTTACCTGGATTTTCAGAAGGTGCTTGATAAGGTGCCACACATCAGGCTACTTAACAAGGTAAAATCCTATGTAGTTACAGGAAAGATACTGGCGTTGACAGAGGAATGGATGTCAGGCAGGAGGCAACGAGTGGGAATAAAGGGGTCCATTTGTGGTTGGCTGTCGGTGACTAGATGTGAGGTTCAGCTTCAGAATATGGACATGTACTTTTAACCTTGTTTGTCCATTATTTGGATAATGGAATTCATGCCTTTCTGGTAAACTTTGCGGAAGATATGAAGATAGGTGGGGGTGGGCTAGATAGTGCTGAGGAAGCAATGAGTTTGCAGCAAGTCTTAGACAAATTGGAAGAATGGGGAGGGCGGTAGCAGATGGAATACAGTTTTGGAAAATGTACGAAAATGTATTTTGGTAAAATGAAAAAATAGGACGGATTATTACCTAAATGAGTAGAAAATGCAAATACCAGAGGTGCAGGAGGACTCAGGAGTACTCGCTTCAGATTTCCAGAAGAATAGTTTAGTGATTACATCGGTGGTAAAGAAGGGAAATGCAATGTTGATAATTATTTCAAGGGGAATGGGATAGAAAAGCAAGGAACTAATGCTGACGGTTTATAAGACAATAGTCAGGCCACACTTGAGAGTATTGCAAACAGTTTGGTGTCCCATATTTCAGAAAGGATTTTTGTTGTTAATTGAAAAGAGTTCAGAGGAGGGTGATGATGACAATTCTCGGAAAAGGGTTAGCATAACAGAAGTATTTGACAGCTCTGCGCCTGTACTCGCTGGACTTTAGAATCATGGGGCTGCATCTCATTGAAACCCGCAGAATGTTGAAAGGACTAGATTGGGTCAATGTGGAGTGACTGTTTCCTATGGTGGAGGTATCATTCACTGGAGGACACAATCTCACAAAGGAGACGCGACACTTCAGAACAGGCTGCTGAGGAGTCCGTGGACGTGCAGATATTGAAGGTGAAAATCGATCGCAGCCTCATCGATCAGGGCATCAAATAATACGGCGTGAAGTTAGAGCGATATGCTTGAGTGAGTTCTGGATCTGCCATGATAGGCTGTCTTAGAAGACTCGATAGCCCAATGGGCTATTTCTGCTCCTTCATTTAATGATTTTATGGAATATCTAAATATTCCATTCGCATGTCCTTTATTTACTGTTGTTTTGCTTTTCCCTTTGTCAAAAATCCCAGGGCTGGCCACTCTGCCTGACTCATTTACCTTTAGAACATCCTGAAACCCTTCTGCAAATTACTTGTCGGCGGGACGACTGACGAGCACAGCCTACACGTCTTTGGTTTCCTTCAGCTGACCTCAGTGTATTCCTCCCACTGTAGTACTCGCTGCCTCGATTTCCTTCGAGCACGTGATCTTCGCATTGTACTGCATTCTCTCCTCATGTTACATCAATCCCCACTCCATCAACAGGTTTAACGTTGAATTCCAATCTCTTGAGCTCTCTCTCAATCGGGTCAATGAACACGTGGTCACGTCAAAGTCAAAGTAAGTTTATTATCAAACCGTGTTATTTCACCAAGTACTACCTTGAGGTTACTTTTCTTGATGGCATCCAGAGTACAAAAGAGAAATGCAACTGAAACATTGAAGTGCCATGCCAAAACTGAGAAAATAAACAATCTGCAATAGATGACAAATTGAGCAAACAGGACGTAAATAAATTACTGAACAAAGAATGGATGGATGGATAGATAGGGATACAGTTTGATGGCCAAATAAAAAAAAAATAACACTGAGAGCTTGAGTTGTAAAGTCTTTGAAAATGAGTCCATAGCCTTTGGAATAATTTCGGATTTCAGGTTAGTGAGGTTATCGAGGCTGGTTCATGAGCCCAATAGTTGCATGGTAACAACTTTTCGTGAACTGGTTGTGTGGGAACTGCGACTCCCTTTCCTCCTTCCCGATAGCAGCAACCCGTTTGCTCCCACGTGATGGCAGCATGGAGGAGAGTGTGTGTCCCTGTTGGTGGAGGTCCTTGATGATCGGCGTTGCTCTCTTCACTGAACGTTCTTTGAGGATGTGCTCAATGGTGAGGAGGACTGTCCGTTTTGATGGACTGTGCCCGAGGTTTTACCTGTTCCTGTGCATTGGTCCATAACAAGGTTTGACAGAACCAGTCGGTACTCTCAAAAGCCCATGAATAGAGGAGTGACAAACTTTAACATGCCATCCCGAATCTGCGCAAATTTCGAAGGATGTGGATGTGCTCTCCTGCCTTCTTTGTAATGGCACTTCCGCGCTTGCCCCAGAACGGATCTTCTGAAACGATGACGGAATTTAAATATAACGACCGTTGGCACCTCTGATATATCTCGGGATTCCTCTTCCTTTTGTCAATGATCACTTCCTCGATTTTGCTGACTTTGAGCGAGAGGTTATTGTTGTGGGCCTATTCAGTCAGATTGTCCCACTCCCTCCGGTTTGCCGATTCGAACCCCACATTTGTTTTGGCTCACAGCAGTTTCAATTACTCACCCAGCTCTATTTGTGTCGTCGCTGTGAGGAACCGGGCAGGTAAATCTCGGATATTCTATCTGATGCTTTTCCCCATTTCATGGCCATTCCAGTAGATTCTCGTAGGCTGTGGCAATGCTCAGAGCATTGCAATTTGTCCATCCACCCTTCCCGCTCCATTCGGCAACAACCCCTTCCAAAAGCAGTTCAAATAGAATTGTAGTAGGCCCAGTGGAGGACACGATAGTAACCGCGGGAATTAAAGGTATAACGAATGAAGATCTGGGCCAGTACTCGCTGGAGATTAGAAGAACGAGGGAATTTGGAGGAACCTCATTGAAATCTATGAAATATTAAAACGACGAAGATAGAGTGGATGTGGAGGAGTCTGGGAACAGGGGGCACAACATCAGAAAAGAATGGTCCACTCAGAATAGAGATGAGATGGAATTTCAACAGCGACCGAGTGGCGAAGCTAAGGAATTGACTGTCCCGGGCATTCAATGTGGAGTTTCATAAGGGAATTCTGATGTCAGACGGATGGAATTGATAAGACCCTTGTTGTAACGTCCGGTTAGTCGCGATGTTCGCGAATGGTCGAATCCTGCTGTTTTGTGTCCGCCTCCTCTGCTCTCCGTTCCTCTATGTATCCATAAGATATCGGAGTAGAATTAGGCAGTTTCACCCATCGAGTCTGCTCCACCATTTAAACATGACTGGTCCCATTTCCCACTAATCCTTCTGGTCCTGCTCTCTCCCCGTATCTCTTCATGCCCTGACCAAGCAGGAACCTATCAAAGTCTGCCTTGAATATACATAAGTTCCTCGACAGCTGCCTGGCGATTTGATGAATTTACTCAAGGAAAAAGGGGGAAGTATGTAAAACCTCGCAAGTTTGTGTCGAACGTGACAGAAGAGGAGTGAAAAGAAGCCAGAAAAGAACTAAAGGAGGAGAAAAACGAGGGAATTGCAGATGTTTGAAAAACACAGGAAATGCTGGAGGAACACAGAAGGACAGGCTGTATCTGTGGAAATGAATAAACAGCAGAAGTTTTCGCTGGAGACACATCTGCAGGAAATTAGGAAACCCGGGAGGATCGATGAAAAGTAATTGGCAATCAGGACTTCCTCATAGGCACATGTCTGGCTCAGCATCTCCTCAAGGTCACTGGTCCTACTGCCTCTACCACCATCCCAGGAAGTGAACCCCATGCACCCACTACTCTCTGTGTAGAGGTCTTGCTCTGTAGAATTAGTGTGAAATTACTGCCCGATGATCCTCCGTCACTTTGTGTATGTCTCAAAGCAAATGTGTTTTTTTGGGTGGGGGGTCGTCTGAAAGTCAACTATTTTGCCTACATCCGAGTCGGTGAAGTACACCAGAAACCCCGGAACAACTCACTGTCGAACTTGAACGAAAGATGCGCGTCGGCCTTCCAGGGAGTTTACGTACAAATCAATATCTCAGGAGGAATACTCCACTGCAAGATGCTATTCCTGACGAAGCAGTGGGAAACAGCTCTGATGTAACCAGACCAATTGAGGTATTTATCCTGGAGCCATACTTCTCACAGCATCTCACAGTTTTGCCGAATCTGAATAAATAAACAGGCATACTGCGTTTTTCCTCAGCAATCACCTTCCCACCTACCTAATGTACTCAATCCAATTCGATAGATTGGACCTCTGCTGCACAAAGTGTCCAAGAATATATTTCATTTACCAGAAGGCATTGCGATGGCATTTGCTGCTTGAACCGGACGAATGGCGATTGGGCGAGTGGTTTTACGAGTGCGAGTTACTGAATTATTCTCAGGGTGAGAGACAGATTGTAAAGAACCCCCGATCAAGAGGAGATTTGCAGTCTGTCCATGGTAACCAGTCTTCCGGAACTGTTCAATATCTGGGACGCTTGGAAACAAAAGCTCTCGCCAGAGGAAACAGATTGAGCTGCACCGGGCGTACCTGAGCAGGCATTCGGGCCGCACGAAATACCGGCAGGGCAATACGTTGGTGTCCCGTTGTTGATGGCAAGGCATCTCATGCAAATATCGGTCGAATCACCAACTTGGTGGAACGGAAGCAGACATTACAGGGAGCTCGTGAAGAAAGTAAACTGGAAAGAGCAAAGTGGAGGCAGATTGGGAACACGTCCCCGATTATCTCGGGCATAGAGGAGTACGGTAGCTTATCGGGGTTGCTCACAGCCTCAGTGGAAATTCACATGCCACTGACGAAATGGGAATCTTGCCGCGGAATGGGAGAAGCGTCTGCGATGATAAATGCGGTCCTGACAACGCCGAGTGAACTTTGTCATGAGACTTAAGGGCGAATTGAGCGTCTCCTTCAGCTGCACCCTGAACCTGGCCTGGACCACGGCGTAAAAAGCCGTGTTGGTGCAGCAGCTCAGCAGTTGCAGCATGTAGCCCAGCTCTCGCAGAGATTCCGGGGGGTCCCATGGAAAGTAAATAATGAAGCTATCCCATACGGAATACACCGTCAGCAGCGCCCACAGCAGGATGAAATTCCCCGACATCACCAGCAGTAACAGGAGGGATTGCCTGCGGTTCTTCATCTCCGGGTCGACGGGCGCCTCGCCATCGCGAGAAACACGGAGTCTCTTCCGGGATCGGCTGGACACTAAGACGTGCGTGATGGTTAAATTGTTGAGCATCAGAACCAGGATAAACGGTAAGATTGGGGTGAAGAGGTGATGAATCACCAGAAAAGTTGTCAGCTGAGGTGGGGAAAATAAACGGACACTAGGGTAACAGAGCACGGAAGTAAATAATAACGAATATGGCCCTTCTAACAAAAAGTACCAGAAAAAGTTATTTACGCAGCTCAGCACAGTCACTGTCCCCAGAACCAGAGCCGCCGCTCTCCCGGTGCAGTATTTTCGGTTCAGCTTCTGAAAACAAATGACGACAAATCGATCAAAGGTGAAAGTGACGGTGAACCAGACAGAACAGTCCGTGGCGGCGTAGAACACGACGGCGTGGATGTTACACACGGGAACACGTGCTAACCAGACTATACCCTCAAATGTCATGAACATCATCAGAATCTTGCTCAATACCAGATCGAAGAGAACTACGAGCTGATCCGCTGCTACCATGGCAACCAGTTACCTTTTGATGCCTTTGGAGAGACCGCACTTTCCCCGCGAAAGGATGACGATTGTCACCACGTTCACTGTGCGGAGTGAGAAAAAGACCATTAACACGCATTTGGGTGGAAACATTCTTTAAAAACAATTATTTTAATCGATAGCACTTTCGAGAGTAGAAATGGCATGGCATGAATGTATCCTCTAAGCAGATTATCGGGTGCCATTATTAAATCGGTTGTGATTATAATGTACCTGCTGAGGTTCAGGAGAATGCGGGGGATCTCATTGAAAATCATTGGATATCGATACACCTAGATATCGTGGATGTGGATTGGGTAGCTTCTGAATTGGGGGAGTCTGCAACTGAAGACGAGGTTTTGCAATAGAAAAAAAAAATCACTTTAGAACAGATGTGGGTAGAAATTTCTTTAGACCGAGGCTGGTGAATGTGTGCAAGTTCTTTGCCACAGACGGCTGTGAGAGTCAGCTGATTGGAGTCATTTGCAGGAATAGCTCTTGATTCTTCGGGGCGTCTATGGATACGGGGAGTGGGCGCCAGAATATGGGTGAGAGGGATAATCAATCAGCTATCATGGAATGGCGGAGAAGGCTCGGTGCTTGAACGGGCGAATTCAGCTCCCGAGCCCTATGGGCGAAGGAGTGTTAACAATCGATGTCTGGAATGTGTTCTGATCTTTGACGTTAGGAGAAAGAATTGAAAACAGGACGTGATAATGAACTGTTTAATGTACCGACTATCACAGTGACAAAAATTGAACTTCCTTAAACTGTAAACACGCGAGAGAACATTAGAGCCGAAGAACTGAAGAAATAGTAGCCGGAATAGTCCATCAGTTCAGACTGGCATGCGCCGCCATTGAAGATGATCATGACTGATCTGACCATGGAGTCGTTTCCATCTATCTGCTCCCCCCCCCCAATAAAACCCTTGATACTCTACTACACAAAAATCTATCCACACATCTCTGAAATATATTTACTGAAGTATCCTCCAGTGCTTCATTGGGCAGAGAATTCCTCGGGTTCAACAATTGCATCATCTCGGATCACAGAAACCCTGCAGCGGATAGTGAGGTCAGCTGAGAAGATCATCAGGGTCTCTCTTCCCGCCATCACGGATATTTTACACTACATGCATCCGCAAAGGAAACAGCATTATGAAGGACCCCATGCACCCCTCGTACAATCTCTTCTCCCTCCTGTCGTCTTGGAAAAAATAGGCACCAAAGCATTCTGTCTCTCCAAACTATGTAACGACCAAACTATGTAACAATTTCTTCCCCCAAGCTATCAGACCCCCTCAACACCAGAGCCTGTGTTTACACCTTACTCCCCTATTGTCCTATTTATTATTTATTGTAATGCCTTCACTGGTTTGTGCAGTTTACGCAATCCTGTACACCACGGTCCTGAAAAACGTTGTCTCATTTTTTACTACGTACCGTACTAGCATTATGGTCGAAATTACAATGAAAATGACTTGACTTGACCTCTTTGAAAAGCATTTCCTCCTCATCTCCGTCCTACATTCGCTGCCCACAAGCTTCCGTCAATGTCGCATAGTTCTAGACTTGCCTACCAATGGAAACAATTTTCCTGCCCCTATTTTATCTATCCATTTCATAATTTTATATGTTGCCAAAAGATCGTTTCTGATCCTTCTGAATTCCAGTATGCACAGTCCCAGGCAGTTCAATCTCTCCTGATAGTCTCGCCACCTCATGTCTGGAATCAAAATGGTGAACACTACAAAGCCAGTAAATCCCTCCTCAAGTCAGGAAACCAGACCTGCACGCAATACGTCAGCTGCCGCCTCACCAGTAACGTGCAGTTGCAGTATAACCTCCCTGCTGTTAAATTCACCCCCTGTAGCAATGAAGGCCAATATCCCATTTGCCTTCTTGTTAGCCTGCTGCTGCTCCAAACCAACCTTTTGTGATTGAAGAACAAACATTCCAAAGTATATCCACACGGCAGCATACTGCAATCGTTTACCACTTAATTGTATTCCGTTCTTCCATTTGTCCCTCCCAGGTAGGTGACTTCGCTTTTAGCAACATTGTGCTCATTCCCGCCTGGACGCTAGAACTTTCGGTTAAACAGTCGATATTCGTCTGCAGCCTCTCAGATTCCACTGCACCGTTTGTGTAGGCGGTAGATCATGGCAGTAATGATGACCACGTGACCTCATTCTCTTTATCAGGTGGGGCTTTCAAGTACTTATATATAATCTGTCTGTCTGTCTATCTATCTATCTATCTATCTATCTATCTATTTATTCCTTCATTCATTCCTTCCTTCCTACTCTCGATGCAGTCCCCTCCAACAAACTGCGAGAAAGTGAAATTATCCCACCACGTCCCAAATGGACTGTGGAACATAAAGCACCGGAAACATGTGTATTCATCACAAAAGGTGCAGATGTAGTTTGCCGGAATACTGCCTAGATTGGAGGGTGCGCACTGTGCGGGGAGGTTGTGGAAGCTCGAACTTGCTTCTCTGGGAGTGAATGTGCATGAGAGGTCACTAGGTGGCAGTGTTGGAGAGGAAAAGAGACACAGATAACGTTTGCCTGACAGAGAAGTAACCGGGACGCTGACAGCCCCAAAGCTGGAGAGCGAAAATCCGTAATTCACTCAGCCGGTGTTGCTGAAGCGGTACCGGTTTGAGAGACCTGCCATGCAATCAGCACGTCGTTAGAAGACAGGTAGGAAAGAGAAGCTGACTCATACTTTTCAACGTTAATCACGAGGAATAGACGAGACTCTTACCAGGGACAGCTACAATGGTGAGTACAGGATAGTAAACCATTTTGACGGTCTGAAGCGCCTGATAATTTCGAAAGTCCAACGGAATTCCATTATTTGTTTTAACCATATATGGATACGCCCGGAAAATATTATTTACAGATGCCGCAGTGTTCCGCGATGCATTTTGTAGGTCCATTGCTGGAATAATCCAGATTTCTGCTCCCGATCCAGCCTCTGTCCTCTCTCTCTCTCTGAAGCCCTCTGATGTCTGATAGCGTAGATTGACGGCTCTGACGGAGACTGTCGTTGAGAGGGAGACATATTAATAGAACAATTCACCAGCAGCCACACCTCCGCGGTGACGTCGAAAATCCCCACGGACACTTACTTAATTAAGTACTGCGGAATTACTCGTGTAGTTAACTGTTTATTTGCAGACCCTCAGAGAAGCAATACAAATGTAGTTTGGAAAATTTATCTAATAATCCCGGCAGTCGGCTGTCCACCGATGCGTGTCGTGTCTGTAAGTGGACACAAAATTACGAAACTTACTTATTTACCCACAGTCAGACACTGGCATACAACTAGTCTGGAAAGGAAGGTACAGGCAGCAAATAATGAACAAAAGAAAACAATAATAATGATATTAGCAGATTAAAATAATTATTGCATCGATATTAAATTATAGTTCCATTCTTTTTTTGAGAGTGGTCCGCCACGTCCTTCTCACAGCGCACTATTTTTCGTCTTTTATTGTTTTTTGGCGAGGCCAAGTTGCGAGCTCGACCCTCAACCCAGCAGGTGTAGAAATCCTGCCCGGGAACGGATTGACTGGATTCTAACGCGGGACCCCTTCGTTCCCGTGTCCGGCGCTGATGTCACTGCGCCACCAGCCGGCCTATATTTGCATAGGTAGATTGAAAATAAAATCGTGCTCGATAATTTCGTAATAATAATAATGAGAAAAAGAGCGTTGACCAGCGGCCAATAGGGACGTCGGGTGATTTGGGAGGCGAAGACTTCAATCAGCCGTTGTATTGAAGGCAACACCGGGTCCTTACAGTGACAAAGATCTTTGGCCAGAGACCAGGCGACGTTTGCGGTTGATTAGCAAGAGGAAGGCAGGGGTAAACGCAATAGCCCACGTCTGAATGGACCGTCAAGCATGTGGTCTTCATGCTTTTGCTCGCCGATGCCTCAGCTCATGGAGCCTTCAGTCAAAGGAGGCAAGGAAAAGGAAAACACTTGGTTAAGATTGTTTTCAATCTCTTCATTATATCTGTTCAGATAGGATAGCAGAGATACCAGGAAGGATAGTTGAATGCTCCTATTGCGAGATCTGGGAAGGCATAAAGAACTCCAGTAACCCTGACGACGTCAGCTGCGAGAGCTGCGTTCAGCTGCAGCTTCTGACAATCCGAGTTAAGGTGGTGGAAGTGGAAATGGACGAGCTCCAGATCACTCGGGAGGCTGAAGTGGTGATGGACAAGGATATACAGAGAGGGAGTTACTCCCAGGGCTGGCAGGGCACAGGAGACTGTGTGACAGTCAGGAAGGGCAAACGGCTGAAAGGGCCAGGGCAGAGTTTCCCTGTGGCCATCTCCTTCAACATTTTGGATAGTGTCCTGGTGATTGGGGGCGGTGGAATGACCTAACGGTGTTCAGTCACAGTGACCGCGTCTCGGGCACTCAGTTGACCTCTGTAACTCAGAAGAGAAGTCGGTGGTGGGTGGTGAGATTAGGAGTGCTGAGTTGGTCGGGGGAAGGCAGGCTATATTGGTAGTATCCAGTCCTCAGCATTCTTAACTGGGAGGATGAACAACGAGAAATTATGTTCTACGTAGGTACCGATGACATGTGTACGATGAGTGACGATGTAGTGCACAGGCGGTTCGGGGAAGCAAGAGCTCAGTTGAAGGCCAGAATCTCCAGGGTTGTGATCTTAAGTTTGCTACCAGTGCCACGGGCTTGTAACGTAGCGAGGAAGGAGTATACAGTTTAAAACGTAGCTAAGGTGTTGCTTTTCTATACGCAGTTCCCTGAATATAAATGGGAACATGCATTTGGCTTCCACAACACGAACTAAAATCAAAATCAACTTAAAACAAAATCTATCAGTGACCGGCAGTTCGATGGCCGAAAACCTTAACAACAGAGATCAGATGTGATTAGTGCTCTTACGGTTGAACGCCTCAGCACCTGCGGTCTTTCATGTCTCTTTTATGGTCGTCATTCCATTATTGATTTATTGAGTACGCCAGCAAGAAAATGTATCTCATGGTATACGGAGACGTACATGTACTGAAACCCCCGGTCTCCAAGGCTGTTTAGGTCTATGGAAACCACTCACATGTCCCGCAAACCTCGTGAGATTTAAACGGCTCTCCCGCCTCGACCCCCGGTTTA